>NC_136269.1:88428785-88596285 GCF_964187855.1 Myxine glutinosa
ATATATATATATATATATATTATATATATATATATATATATACTGTATATATATATATATATATATATATATATATGTGTGTGTGTGTGTGTGTGTGTGTGTGTGTGTGTGTGTGTGTTGTGTGTGTGTGTGTGTGTGTGTGTGTGTGTGTGTGTGTGTGTGTGTATGTATATATATATATATATATATATATATATATATATATATATATAGATATAGATATATATATTGTTACGGACCGCGGATAAGATGTTAATTTGCCGAGCGGATGGCGCCGCGGCCCGAACCGTTTTTACAAAGGACTCTCTTCAGGCTTGTCTGTGATCTGATCTCCTCCCTCCTCGACTCTCTTGGGGGGCGTCTCCCGCGGGTTATATAAGCCCCACCCTTGACCCTTTTGCGAACCTCCCCCAAACGTTCTCTCTCCGCCCTCTAAAGCCAACCCCTCGTTCTGGGTTGGTCGGCAAGGGCTGGTTCACTCCTCCCCTCTATGACGAGGTGGAGACATGCCTTTCTTCCCCGACCCTACCTCGTGGCTAATGGTGGTTTTGGGGCGATTCGAGCCAGCCCCAGCCAAAGGGCAGCAATGGCGAATGAAGAAAACCGCCCAAATGCAGTTGGCAATTGCAGCAAACCTGGCAAACCTGGCACTTTGAGGATGCCATGTCGGAGGGATCTACCTTATTTAATGCGGTGCAATGGAGTGTCAAATTAATGGAAGACAAGGCTTTACCCTACTACACAGAATAAGGAAATAACTGTCAACAAGGAGGAAATCTATTATTGGCTACGTGGGTGCTTGTGAAATAACTACGGGCACGACCTTTGACCTTTATACAACAACAAATGGAGGAAGGAGGGTCCACAATAAAACAATAAAAAAACACAACCCTCATATCCACAACACTGCACCCTCCTCCTCTTAGGCACGTCCCGGGCCTCTTACCTTTACTTTTAGTGTGGCACGTAGGTGTAGTTCCCTCTACATTTAACCTGACCCTGAGTGTGACAGTTTTAAAACATAAATAAATATGTCCTGCTGCTCCATTGCACCCTACCTAACAGACTCACGCCCACAGCTAACCGAATTGCGGAATTGTCTTCAAACTATACATTTACGGTGGGGGCGCATTATTTACAATGACTCTATTTTATTTACAAAACGCAACCCAGGACCTGTGATTGTTCTTTTGGGGGGGGGGGGGGGGGGGAGACAGTCTGCTCTGCATCGACGCACCATGAAGCACCCAAAAACGCACCAATACACCCTCAAGCACCAATCGGTGCACAGTCATCACTGTTCAATAAAAATAATAACAACAAACCCTGGTGTTGGTCTTCCTCTTCGGCTCCCTCTGCTGGCTATTGTTATCTTCCTGATGTTGTCATCTTCTTTGCTGGCGGCCTATTTGTCCTAAAATAAAATGCACCAAACGTGTCCGTTTTTATTTATTTATGGCCCACAGGGCCGACTAGTGTTGTTCACCTGTGGGGCATAGGTGCCCTGTGACCAAGGTCCGCCAGCAAGATCTCGGGCCTTCATGGCCGGTTCCAGCAGAGGGGCCATGCCCCAACACATGGGGTCCATAAGTGGTGCTCAGCCACAGACATGTGGTCCATAAGGTGGTGCATCGATGCAGACAGCTGTGGTTGCGAGAGGTTCGGGCGCCCAATGGTGGACTCTCGCACGCTCCCCTCGGCGCCCAGTGGCGCACAGTCCTCGTGTGGGAGACAAGGGGGGGGGGGGGGGGGGGGGAAGACAGATGAGCGAGAGGGGTAAGGTCACAAGGGTACACATCAAACAAGGCAATGCAAGGCGAGGTGCGTATGGAGACGGAGTGTAGAAAAGCTCGTCCCTACCGTACATCACCCCCCCTGTCACCTACACTACCCTTGCCCTTACCCCATATGTACAAAATCTACACATTTACAAATTCGTCACTACTGTCACGTCTCCCCCATATTTCCCCTATGCCAAATTCGTCACCACTCCCACTAATCCAAAATTTGCCATCACCCCAATTCATCATCAATCCTCATAAGGAGGAAGAGATGGAACAACAAAGCACAATGTCATACCCACGTCATGATGCGTCTCACATTCCAAATATTTGCACAATAAAAATAACAAAACAACCTGGCATGGTGTGGAGGTACGTCATCCCAGGTGAGTGGATGCAGATGGTGCGAGGAGATCTCCATCCTAACTATCCTCCAAATGACATTAACACACTTTACACTACCCGGGGTCTTTCCCTGCCAATCCATTGGCCAACTTACACTATGGGTTCTAAAAACCAATTCCCATTGACCAAACTGTGGTGCTTATCAATTTGGGGTCTCACTCCCCCGATTCATCTCCCGGTGCCCTTGCACAATTTCCGGGCTGAGTCGTGTAGCTCTTTTAGCAGGTCTACCCACCTGCACACCTCCACCACTGTAGTTGCCACCCGAGCTTACCTAGCTCCTCACCCTAACCTATCTAACTGGGGAAGGCCCCTCCTGGCTCTGTCAACCCTCGGTGCCCTCTGGCACTGGGCTATCCGGGTCCGTCCTCCGGATCCTCGGGCCCCATCCACAACAACTCTACCAGCTCCCAGAGCCCACCTGCGGCCTCACCTGGCCGACATCCTAACAGTGGCGGAGTGTCAACCAACTACACACACTAACAGGCTACACGCCCAGCCATTTCCACAACACTAATGCACCCATTCAACCATCATTCTTCCACCACACACCACAGATGCCAATATCCAACCACAATTTACCTGTACCCTCTACCTAACACTTACACTACCCTCCCTGTGTATTCGTGATGGGGGTCCATCCTCCTTTCCCCCATCCACACCTTCGCACCATCCACTCCACTCCACAGTTTCCACCATGACTCACTCCACGACCATCCATTCCATACTCCATATATTCCACACTCCATGTATTTCACACAACCATTCTCCATACACCTGCAGTTGCACACCTGTGCAATCACTCCTACTGGTGCTACCTGCACCCTCCTTCCTCCCTGGACCATTTGGTCAGCACAACTCACATCACTATCACTCACTCAAACACTGCTCCATACACCTGTCCAGTTGCACACCTGTGCAATCACACCTTTTAACCACACACACGGCATCATCTGAACTACCTGTTGCCCTGCTGACTTAGTGCTCCCCGTCTTCCCTTTAAACTAAGCACATACCACGTCATTATCATCCAAACTAAACTACCTGCGTCCCCACTACAGGTATCATTGTCACTACCTAACCTTAACGTTACCTCAGGTCATCTTCTCTAGATCCCTATCATTATCCTAACCCTCCCGGGCTAGTTTTCACTGCCATAAACCCCATAAAACTAGTGCTCCTTTGACCCCGATTTGATTTCCTAGTCGCTCCCCCATTCTGTTTTCCAAACCTCCAATTTGGTTTCCCATACTCATCTGTACAGCTGCCTGCAGCTGCGCAATGAGGGCCTGCATGTCAATCCCTCCCACTTGTGCAGCGGGCGCGGCCGCCGTAGCCATGTGCCAGGCGCCATTTTGCGCGCCCGCAACCTCGTGCACGAGGGCGCCATCTTGCTCGCCTGAAACCTCCTCAACCACCTCCTCATTATTCTCCTCCATTTCTTCCCTCTGGTCCTGGGTTACCCCTAACCCCTCTTCTAATGCCCCCACCGGCATCCCGCCGCCTTGACTATCCATGGCACGATGTTCAATTTAAGATTTTATAAAACAAATTTCGGCCCACTTGTAATTTGAGCGCACTAAGCGCTTCAGGTCCGTATCCCACTCCTGACACCAATTGTTACGGACCGCGGATAAGATGTTAATTTGCCGAGCGGATGGCGCCGCGGCCCGAACCGTTTTTACAATGACTAGACCCGATTCTGAACGTTGGCCAAATCGTGCCACAGATATTCAATTTGGAAAAGACAAAGACGACGCGGATGTGAAGAAGAAGAAGAAGAAGACATAAAAAAGGTTTTAAATACGATTATAATTTATTACTATTTACAGGACCAAAGAAACCAAGGAAGAAGGAAGGATAATAAAATAATGGCAGAAGGAATCAAGGAGGACACAGTGAAATGCTAGCTTATCTACACAAGCTTAATTAATAAACCCCAGGACAACGTGGGAGACGGACGAACATTCACACTTACACGGGAAATGCAGGCAGGAATGAATGGCTTGGAGATGGGTGGCTGGAGGGGGAGGAAGGCACGGAGCTGGCTGGAGCTTGATCCCGCACGGGACGTCGGGCTGGACCTCGACGGCCGCCGATGCAACCGATCCTGTCGTGTGCGTGGGGTAACGGGTCGGAGCTGCCTGGTGGAGCCAACGCTGCTGGTGGGGGGTCTGGCGTGACGGGTTCTCTCTCCCTCTCTCACAACTCGCAGGACTCTCTTCAGGCTTGTCTGTGATCTGATCTCCTCCCTCCTCGACTCTCTTGGGGGGCGTCTCCCGCAGGTTATATAAGCCCCACCCTTGACCCTTTTGCGAACCTCCCCCAAACGTTCTCTCTCCGCCCTCTAAAGCCAACCCCTCGTTCTGGGTTGGTCGGCAAGGGCTGGTTCACTCCTCCCCTCTATGACGAGGTGGAGACACGCCTTTCTTCCCCGACCTTACCTCGTGGCTAATGGTGGTTTTGGGGCGATTCGAGCTAGCCCCAGCCAAAGGGCAGCAATGGCGAATGAAGAAAACTGCCCAAATGCAGTTGGCAATTGCAGCAAACCTGGCAAACCTGGCACTTTGAAGATGCCATGTCGGAGGGATCTACCTTATTTAATGCGGTGCAATGGAGTGTCAAATTAATGGAAGACAAGGCCTTACCCTACTACACAGAAGAAGGAAATAACTGTCAACAAGGAGGAAATCTATTATTGGCTACGTGGGTGCTTGTGAAATAACTACGGGCACGACCTTTGACCTTTATACAACAACAAATGGAGGAAGGAGGGTCCACAATAAAACAATTTAAAAAACACAATCCTCATATCCACAACAATATATATATATATATATATATATATATATATATATATATATATATATATATATATATATATATATATATTGTTGGATATGAGGATAAAGGGTAATACATGTTTTGGATAACCAAGACCTTTCATATATGCTTCAAATAAAGGGTAATATATGTTTTGGATAAGGCATATATGTATATATGATAAGGCATATATGATAAGGCATATATGGTAATATATGTTTTAAAACACAAAAATGAAAATCCGATATATAATTTTACATATACTAGCAAGAAAAACCCGCGATGGACCGAAGCCGCCAAAAGTGAAGCGCGATATAGCGAGGGATTACTGTATATGTATGTGTGTGTGTGTGTATATATATATATATATATATATATATATATATATATATATATATATATATATATATATATATATATATATCCCACACAAGTCCTCCCACACGAGGACTTGTCTCTCACACGGCGAGTGGGCCGAAATATATATATATATATATAATCATATATATATATATTTCGGCCCACTCGCCGTGTGAGAGACAAGTCCTCGTGTGGGAGGACTTGTGTGGGATATATATATATATATATATATATATATATGTATATATATATATATATATATATATATATATACACACACACACACATACATATACAGTAATCCCTCGCTATATCGCGCTTCACTTTTGGCGGCTTCGGTCCATCGCGGGTTTTTCTTGCTAGTATATGTAAAATTATATATCGGATTTTCATTATATCGCGGGATTCTGCGGCCTATAGGTATTTTAATTTTTTTAGATTTTAATTATTTTTGCGGTAAAATAAGCATTTTCTAGCCTAAAAAATTAATAATAATATAAATAAAAATATAACACATTAATTAAAACCTATATTAAAAGAATATTACAGTAAATCGAAATAAAATACGCATTATAAATGAGTAGACAAAGAATCGCGCATTTTGAAAGTCCCGTATTCTGGGGGTAATTAACTTGTCCATGATTTTGGGGGTAATTAACCCATCCGTAAGGAGGGTTCTTGGACGGTTCTTCGCTACTTTAAGTAATTTGCAAGGTTGATGCCAAACTGTGTCCTGCAGTTTAATGATCAATATGGTTTTAAGAGTCATCATACTTTGGGTAACCTCTAATTTACAATAACTTATGTTTACAACTTAGAGACACATGATCATGATGACGATTTCGATGATGTTGTCTAAAGCTGCAATTAAATTAAGTCGCTGAGTAACATGAATGACCGAGGTTGTGGAGGATGGTATTTTTTCGGTCATTACCTTTTGATACAGATGAGATATCTGCTTCATCACTGCATCAGATCAGGAATAACCACCCTCACCTCCTCTCCACCCCCACTGCTTCCTACAAATTAACCATCAGGAAGCTGCTGCATATGCAAGAGGAAGCTAATGCATTTCTTATTAATTTTCAAAATTAATCATCATCTCTATTTTGAATAGCTCATGAAGACTTCTTTATGCTTAGGCCTCAGGTTTGATTAAAGGCACTTTTGTCAATTATTGCCTTTTGCTTTCAAAAACACAATTTGCATCAATGTAAATACTTTGTTGTACTGTACTTGTGTAGTTCCATGATCATATGTGTATGTTTGTTTGTTAATTAATTGCAATTGTAAAAGAACTTGCATCAATGTACTGTACAGCTATATATACACGTACAAATATTTTTCTAATACGTAAGGACGAAGGATGGGTCTCAAAAGTGTGTTTAAGAGTGTAGAAAGGGTTCATAAGAGCGTGGGAAAGGTTTATAAGAGTATGGGGAGGGTTTTTAAAGGCTTAAAATATATAAAAATAATAAAATAAATATATGGTTTCTACTTCGTGGATTTTCACCTATTCCGGGGGGGTTCTGGAACGTAACCCCCGCGATAAACGAGGGATGACTGTATATATATACAATATATATATATATATATAATATATATATATATCTATCTATAATTCCAGTAATCTCTGTGTGTGTGTGTGTGTCTGTGTGTTTGTCTGTTACCGCTGTTTCTCGACAACCACGGGTCCGATATACTTGAAACTTGCCAGGTATATTGCTGGGGACCCGAGGATGTGCCTTTTCAAGGTTTCATATTAATCGGAGAAGTAGTTACCGAGCTATGTCCAAAAAACGATTCAACCAATCAGAGAGCAGCGAGCTATCACGTGTGCCGAACGTGGCGAACAGACTCTGCCTCGGACGGCACATTTGAGAGCGTATTCATTTATTTCACGTTGGCAAACTATGTTGGCGCTATGTTGGCGTTAAACTATGTTTTAAAACTAATTAAAACTAATTTGCGATTCATCGTAACTGCGATATGCGACCTTCCGGACAGTCAAATGAGGACGTCACTTCCGGACTTACGGATAGTCATAGTGACGACGTACTGATGCTGAACGTGGCGAGCAGACGCTGTAAGGTACGATCGATTGTAGTACACGTTTATAATAACTCTGCCGATACAGGCCCGATTAACTGCAGCGCCATCCGAGCTGCGGCGTCGGGACGATACATTCATTGTACGGTCACATCACGCACTTACGGGCACGCCCATGCATGCATGGGCGAAGACATTTTTTTTTTTTTTTTGGCAAGGAACGGGCACCCACGTACGGGCACGTCCTAGTATATATAATATATATATATATATATAATATATATATATATATATATATATATATATATATATATATATATATATATATATATATATATGTATATATATATATGTATATATATATATGTATATATATATATGTATATATATATATGTATATATATATATGTATATATATATATGTATATACAGTGGTACCTCGGCTTACGAGTGCCCCAACGTACGAGTTTTTCGGGATACGAGCCGTCGCTCGGGCGGTTTGTTGCTTTGGGATACGAGCCGAGATCCGATGTACGAGCTCAAAAAATTTATTTTTTGAATTTTCCGGTTGTGGCTTCCGGTTCCGGTCACGTGGTTATCTTGCCGTGAAAGCATCTCTGCTTGGATATAAAACACGCAATCGTCGAAATACATTAGCGAGGAATCTCCTTGCTCCAGCCGGTGACGTCATCGGCGGGGATCCCCGCCTACAGAGTGGCTGGTCACGTGACCGCCAAAGCGTGTCGCGCGTGCGGGTATAATGAGCTACACCTGTGGATCACGTGACCACGGAAGCACGCCTCGCTTGAGAGGCATGGCTTTCGGTTTGCGTTTTGCTTTATAAGGCGCGATAAATGGGCTTTGAGTGTTAGCGGTTCATGGCGTTGACGGTTCATGGCGGTTCATGGCGTTGACGGTCAAAAACCCATTACATCAATTTTACCAGGCACTGTACAGTAAGTACAGTGGACACCAAATGCACGGTGGAAGGCTAGAAGTAGAAGATCGTCCAAGACAAGTGAGAATAAGCCATACTTTGGAGATGACGTCATTCGCTGGTCCGATAACCAAAGATGTGGTATAAAAAACCAGGTGAGCTAACAATGCAGCAATGAAGGAATTCGGCCAAGGCACCGGCACACAACGACCTACCTACATCGAAAGACTCAATGCCAATGGTGACAGAAGCCAAGACGGCCGGCTTAAACACCGCCGAAAGACCACGGTGTACCAACTTACGATGCAGAACATCTTGCACTTAATATGATGACAACAGGTGCCATCCTCTGACGTACCATTACAGGTACAGGTACAGTACACGTGAGCACAGAGCAAAAGTTCACTGAAACCGAGATTAAGAAAAAAGAAAAAAACACCTCGTGGTCCGTGCTCGATATCCGAGTTTCAATCTTTTCAAACACATGATGCTCTCGGTCACGGTATCTCCTGCGAGCTGCTTCTCCTTCAACCACACAAACAACAACTTCTCCATATCTTCATGGATAGAGGTCCAGTTTATTTCTTTACATTCTCTTGTATTATGTACAGTATATACGAGGTCGTGCTTGTTTATACATTATTTGTTATTTATAAAGTACATTTTTGTTATTTAAAAGCACCTAACAAAAAAAATTGGTGTTTTTTTTTTGAGGCTGGAACGGATTAATAGCATTTCAATGCATTTGAATGGGAAAATTTGCTTTGACTTACGAGCGATTTGGCTTACGAGCTCCGTCACGGAACGGATTAAACTCGTAAGCCGAGGTACCACTGTATATATATGTATATATATATATGTATATATATATATGTATATATATGTATATATATATATGTATATATATATATATGTATATATATATATGTATATATATATATGTATATATATATATATATATATATATATATATATATATATATATATATATATATATATATACATATATATATATATATATATATATATATATATATACATATATATATATATATATATATACATACATACATACAGTCGTCCCTCGCTATATCACGGTTCACTTTTCGTGGCTTCGGTACATCGCGGGTTTTTCTCGCTAGTATATGTAAAATTATATATCGGATTTTTCATTATATCGCGGGATTCTGCGGCCTATAGGTATTTTAATTTTTTAGATTTTAATTATTTTTGCGGTAAAATAAGCATTTTCTAGCCTAAAAAATTAAAAAACGTAAAAAAATAAGAAAAAAACAGTAATTAAAACACATTACAAGAAATAAAATACTGTACATAGTGTACAGTAGAAGAGTAGACAAAGAGCCAAAGAGTCGTGCGTATGGAAAACGCAGATGCGGCAGCTACCACTTGCGCTAGTTACCCACGTGAGATCGTACACGGCACGCTACTGGCTGATGGATTAGAGGCGACCAACCAGAGCATGGTGTTCTATATCCTGGGCTCCGATTGGCACAGCGACCATAGCATCATTCTCTGTATCTCCCGCGCATAGCATGGAGCTGTAATGCTCTTTCTGGCTGTGCAGTACATTCATCATCGTCATCACCTTCATCGTCATCAGTACTGTACAGCTAATTCATCATCATCTTCATCACGCAAGTTGTAGTATCTTCAATGCTGAGTACCCATTAGAATTTTATATGTTGTTAAAATTACGTATGTTTAAGAGTGTAAAAAGTGTTTAAGAGTATAGGAAGTGTTTATTAGAGTATGGGAAAGGTTAATAAGAGTGTGAGAAAGGTTAATAAGAGTGTGGGAAAGGTTAATAAGAGTGTGGGGAGGGTCATAAAGCTTTAAAATATATATATATATAAATATAATAAAATAAAAATATGGTCGCTACTTCGCGGATTTTCGTCTATCGCGGGGGGTTCTGGAACGTAACCCCCGCGATAAACGAGGGATCACTGTGTATATATGTATGTATATATATATATATATATATATATATATATATATATATATATATATATATATATATATATATATATATATATATATATATATATATATATATATATATATATATATATATATATATATATATATATATATAATATATATATATATATTATATATACATCACTCTGGCAGTTTATTGCTTTGAGATGCGAGCCGAGATCCGAGTTACGAGCTTTCGCCACCCGGTCACGTGGTTAACTTGCCGTGCACGTACAGTATCTCTGTCGTATAGCGATGCATTTTAGTTTTCGCATTTCGGTTATTTTGAGTTTACGCCGCCAGGTGGGCTCCGGTCACGTGGTTATCTTGACGTGCACGTACAGTATCTCTGTCGTATAGCGCTAATGATATATAACGCCGCCGATAATGATATGATAATTTATGATAATCTATGCAGCACGACGTGGTCCTCACGTCACACAAGGCGCCTTTGCCGGCGCAAAACGGCTCTCTCAGGGTCAAGCTCGGTATCGTTTTGAGCGCACGGTTCAGACCTTCAAGAAAAAGTTTATTTTGTAAAAATCGAGCCACGCGTTCAAAAGATATGACCGGTTTTGTTCGCCGGCACGTCGGCGCTCGAATCGAATCGAGTTAAAACGAACACTGCCGTTGTCGGGTCCGTCTGAGACAACCACCGGGCCTAGAACGCTGGGACCGGTCTCGTTGGATAGGCCTGGATCAGATCTCGAAACGCTGGAAGCTGCACCTCTCTGTGATAATCTTGTGGACCATGACAAGAGATCGTGCGACACGTGGTTATCATGCCGTGCAAGTACAGTATCTCTGCCGTCAACTTGTTCAGAGTGCCGGCGATAGCTCGCCTTCTCTTTGTGGAAAACACGGTGAGATCCTTAACATCCAACAACTAATGGGACGCAAACGGGGCGCCCAGTTTAGCGGTACACACATTGATGAATCACCCTGCCTGTGATTCACCCATGACAGGTTATAGCTGGGTCGGGATTCAAACCCAGGCTGGACAGTTTCGACTTTAGAGTCAAGTGTGCGTACCTCCAGTCCAGGCCATCCTGCCAACTTGTATGCTGCATACAGGTGAAATATAAAGCGCGAGATATTTTTATATATACTGTATATTTAAAAAAAAATTGGTGTGGTTTTTGGCGGGCTGGAACGGATTAATAGCATTTCAATGCATTTCAATGGGGAAATTTGATTTGAGATACGAGCAATTTGAGTTAGGAGCTCGGTCACGGAACGGATTAAACTCGTAAGTCAAGGTTCCACTGTATATATATATATATATATATATATATATATATATATATATATATATATATATATATATATATATATATATATATATATATATATATATATACAGTGGGTGAGAACAAGTATTTGATACACTGCCGATTTTGCAGGTTTTCCCACTTACAAAGCACGTAAAGGTCTGTAATTTTTATCAATAGGTACACTTCAACTGTGGAAGACGGAATCTAAAACAAAAATCCTGAAAATCACATTGTATGATTTTTAAGTAATTAATTTGCATTTTATTGCATGAAATAAGTATTTGATCACCTACCAACCAGTAAGAATTCGGCTCTCACAGACCTGTTAGTTTTTTCTTTAAGAAGCCCTCCCATTCTCCACTCATTACCTGTATTAACTGCACCTGTTTGAACTCGTTATCTGCATAAAAGACGTCTCCAGACCGTCTCCGACCACAAAGACCGCAAAGACCGACCCGCAAAGCCGTCTCCAGACCTGTCCACACTCAATCAGACTCACAACTCTCCACAATGGGCAAGACCAGAGAGCTGTCTAAGGACATCAGGGACAAATTTGTAGACTTGCACAAGGCTGGGATGGGCTACAGGACAATAGGCAAGCAGCTTGGTGAGAAGGCAACAACTGTTGGCGCAATTATTAGAAAATGGAAGAAGTTCAAGATGACAGTCAATCTCCCTCGGTCTGGGGCTCCATGCAAGATCTCACCTCGTGGAGCCTCAATGATCATGAGAAAGGTGAGGGATCAGCCCAGAACTACACGGCAGGACCTGGTCAATGACCTGAAGAGAGCTGGGACCACAGTATCAAAGAAGACCATAAGTAACACACTACGCCGTCATGGATTAAAATCCTGCAGCGCAACGCAAGGTCCCTCTGCTCAAGCCAGCGCATGTCCAGGCCCGTCTGAAGTTTGCCAATGACCATCTGGATGATCCAGAGGAGGAATGGGAGAAGGTCATGTGGTCTGATGAGACCAAATAGAGCTTTTTGGTTTAACTCCACTCGCCGTGTTTGGAGGAAGAAGAAGGATGAGTACAACCCCAGAACACCAT
The DNA here is from genome assembly GCF_964187855.1 of Myxine glutinosa. NCBI lineage: Eukaryota > Metazoa > Chordata > Myxini > Myxiniformes > Myxinidae > Myxine > Myxine glutinosa. The sequence goes on from NC_136269.1 coordinate 88,441,469, forward strand.
CCAACGTGAAGCATGGCGGTGGAAACATCATTCTTTGGGATGCTTTTCTGCAAAGGGGACAGGACGACTGCACCGTATTGAGGGGAGGATGGATGGGCCATGTATCGCGAGATCTTGGCCAACAATCTCCTTCCCTCAATAAGAGCATTGAAGATGGGGCGTGGCTGGGTCTTCCAGCATGACAAACGACCCGAAACACACAGCCAGGGCAACTAAGGAGTGGCTCCGTACGAAGCATCTCAAGGTCCTGGAGTGGCCTAGCCAGTCTCCAGACCTGAACCCAATAGAAAATCTTTGGAGGGAGCTGAAAGTCTGTGTTGCGCAGCGACAGCCCCGAAACCTGAAGGATCTGGTGAAGATCTGTATGGAGGAGTGGGCCAAAATCCCTGCTGCAGTGTGTGCAAACCTGGTTAAGAACTACAGGAAACGTCTGATCTCTGTTCTGTAATTGCAAACAAAGGTTTCTGTACCAAATATTAAGTTCTGTTTTTCTGATGTATCAAATACTTATTTCATGCAATAAAATGCAAATTAATTACTTAAAAATCATACAATGTGATTTTCAGGATTTTTGTTTTAGATTCCGTCTTCCACAGTTGAAGTGTACCTATGATAAAAATTACAGACCTTGTCGTGCTTTGTAAGTGGGAAAACCTGCAAAATCGGCAGTGTATCAAATACTTGTTCTCCCCACTGTATATATATATATATATATATATATATATATATATATATATATATATATATATATATATATATACAGACTTGGCATTTAATATGGAATATTTTTTTTGTGGGGGTCAACTTACTTTTCAAGATGTCTTAGAACCAAAAGTTCATTGGAATTATGTTGAAATTATTCTACATTTTGTTAATGTGACCTTTAAAAGAAACAAAAACCACATTTGACATTTTCGAAACAAATAAATTGATCCTTGAAAGTGATGTAAACTGATATCGAACTCAATTCATGGACAGTACTGTGTTAAACTTCTGTACGTTTTCCAGAAGTATCTCTTTATTTTGCACATTAGCCAAAAATTTTTTAACAAAAACAAAAGTGAAATTACGACTGGGATTACGGACAGTAAAATTACACTTCAGTACTTCGTGTAACCCCCATGAGCATTCAGGAGAGCACGTACACGTCGAGGCATGCTGTTCACGAGATTTGCCAAGGTTTGGACAGGAATCGCTTGCCATGCAGTGACAATAGCCTGCTGCAATTCACGCACAAAGGTCGGCTGCTGGTCCAAGTGGTCGATTTGACGCGTTAATTCTGCCCACAAGTTCTCTATCGGATTCATATCCGGGGACATGGCAGGCCACTCCATATGCTCTACACCACGGTCAGCAAGAAAGTGTTGGATCATGCGAGCACGATGAGGCCGTGCATTGTCATCTTGGAAGACAAAGTTTCTTCGAAAGGCTGCATGAGCAAATGGAAGCAATGTTTCTTCCAGAATGGCCCTGTACTTGAACTGGTTCAGGTTTCCATTCAGAACAACCAGGTCAGTTTTGCCCCCTGCATGAAAAGCAGCCCAAACGGTCACCCCACCACTTCCAGCTTGGACTCTTGGCACTATACAATCTTTGTTGTCGGCTTCATGCACTTGTCTGCACACTCGGACGCGGCCATCTTGATGATAGACCAGAAATCTAGACTCGTCACTGAAGATCACGTGATTCCAGTGTCCTGGCTGCCATTGACGGTGCTCTCTGGACCACTGCAATCGGCGCTGGCGGTGTTGTCTGGTCAGGCGTGGCCTTCTCAGGGCACGCCTGGCACGATAGCCTGCTTGAACCAGTCTTTGGTTGACTAGCCTTCTGGATACAGGCACATTTGTCAGTTGCTGTCACTCAGCCCGAAGCGGATTAGCTGACTTGGTACGGCCATTGCGGACTAACCGGTGCAGCTGGCGATCATCCCTCCTTGTGGTTCTGCGGGGACGTCCTGGCCTCGGTATTAGAGTAGGGACACCCCTCTGAGCATTTCGTTTCAGGATCTTTGACACCTGACCTTGAGTGATGCCATACTGCCGAGCAATAGCACACTGTTTCATGCCGTAATTTCGTAAAGCCACCACTCCATGACAAACAGGATTGTCGAGTTGACGGACCATCTCCAGAGGAAGCGGCAATAACTTTTGGAGACGTGCAGCAGTTGTTTTCCACTAATACAGAACGCAACAACCCTTGTATACCAGACTGTGAAGCCAATCGTCAAATGCACCTGTCCGTACATTTTGCCACGCCACCTGTGATATAATCCTGTTGTTGACTTCTTACTGCGACAGACATTCAGTGACATGGTTCTTTTAACAAATAAATCACCAAAGTGTAAAAGAAACTCACCAGATTGATATACTGAGTTAAGAAAGTAAACCCAAGTCAAGAAAAAAAAAAAAAATTCCATATTAAATGCCAAGTCTATATATATATATATATACCCCCTCCCCTTATATATATATATATATATATATATATATATATATATATATATATATATATATATATATATATTTATAAATTATTCTATATATATAAAATAATAATTCTCCGTAGGTGATTCTGTCTGTGAGTCTGTCCTGGGGTGTGGCTATACCCGGTCCGGGAGGGGCTTCAACAACAAATATCCACCATGTTATTTACACGCATCGCTTTGAGGCCTGTTTTGTTAGGCCTTCGCTCTTACAGTTTTATTTCAACTCTAATTCAATATCTCATTTCATTTTTCACAGTCGCTAACATGGCTTTAGACTCGGTTGCAAAAAACGGGAAGGAAATTCAATTGAAGTTACCGTTTATAGAACGAAATGCATTTTCGAAGGCCTGTAACATAAAGTCCATTGAGACTCTCTGACGGCTTTATCTCGACTCTAATTCACCATCTGATTTCATTTTTCACAGTTGCTAACATGGTTTTGGACTCGGTTGCAAAAAACGGGAAGGAAATTCAATTGAAGTTACCGTTTATAGAACGAAATGCATTTTCGAAGGCCTGTAACATAAAGTCCATTGAGACTCTCTCACGACTTATCTCGACTCTAATTCACGATCTGATTTCATTTTTCACAGTTGCCAACATGGTTTTAAAGTCGGTTGCAGAAAACGGGAAGGAGATTTCTTGAAAGTTAACGCACAGGCAGGAAATAGCCGAGATCGGAACGGTTTATCACACACCGCCCAAATAACATAGACGAGAAATATTCGATGAAAGTTAACGTTTATAGAACAAAATGCATTTTTAATGAGAAGGCCTGTATAATCGAAACTAACTATGAAATGCAATATTTATTAATAACGTTTGGTTTTAATCTATTTTTTTATCTATTTTTATTTTTATAGAACTATACTCTATATTTTTTATTTTTTTATTTTTGTAGTTTATAGAACAACGAAAATTTTTCGATACATTCAAGTTTAAAAATGAAGTCACCCGTGATTGATGTGCATTTTAAGACTGAATCGACCCGTCTTCAATCATTAATTACTTTTTGAAGAAACAAAGGTATATTTTGATTACAACTCAAGGAAAGGAAACCAGGCAATGCCTGTAACTCCTCCGTGTGTGTGTGTGTGTGTGTGTGTGTGTGTGTGTGAGACCCACTCCCACGTGTGTGTGTGTGACCCACTCCCCTGTGTGTGTGTTACCCACTCCCCCGTGTGTGTGTGTGACCCACTCCCCTGTGTGTGTGTGTGACCCACTCCCCCGTGTGTGTGTTTGTGTGTGACCCACTCCCGTGTATGTGTGTGTGTGACCCACTCCCCCGTGTGTGTGCGTGACCCACTCCCCTGTGTGTGTGTTACCCACTCCCCCGTGTGTGTGTGTGTGACCCACTCCCCTGTGTGTGTGTGTGACCCACTCCCCCGTGTGTGTGTATGTGACCCACTCCCCTGTGTGTGTGTGACCCACTCTCCTGTGTGTGACCCACTCTCCTGTGTGTGTGTGACCCACTCTCCCCCGTGTGTGTGACCCACTCTCCCCCGTGTGTGTGACCCACTCTCCCCCGTGTGTGTGACCCACTTCCCCCCATGTGTGTGACCCACTCTCCCCTGTGTGTGTGACCCACTCTCCCCCATGTGTGTGACCCACTCTCCCCCGTGTGTGTGTGTGTGTGACCCACTCTGCCCCGTGTGTGTGTGTGTGACCCACTCTCCCATGTGTGTGTGACTCACTCTCCCCCGTGTGTGTGACCCACTCTCCCCCGTGTGTGTGACCCACTCTCCCCCGCGTGTGTGACCCCCTCCCCCCCGCCCCCCCACGTATGTGACCCACTCTCCTCCGTGTGTGTCCCTCTCCCCCACGTGTGTCTGTGACCCACTCCCCCGTGTGTGTGTGTGACCCACTTCCCCGTGTGTGTGTGTGTGTGTGTGTGTGTGTGTGTGTGTGTGTGTGTGTGTGTGTGTGTGTGTGTGTGCGTGTGTGTGTGTGACCCACTCCCCCATGTGTATGTGTGTGTGTGTGACCCACACTCCCGTTTGTGTGTGTGCGCATGTGTGTGTGCGACCCCCCCCCCCCGTGTGTGTGTGACCCACTCCCCCCCCCATGTGTGTGTGACCCACTCCCCCCCCCCCCGTGTGTGTGTGACCCACTCCCCCCCCCCCCCCGTGTGTGTGACCCACTCCCCCGTGTGTGTGACCCACTTCCCCCCCATGTGTGTGACCCACTCTCCCCTGTGTGTGTGACCCACTCTCCCCCATGTGTGTGACCCACTCTCCCCCGTGTGTGTGTGTGTGACCCACTCTGCCCCGTGTGTGTGTGTGACCCACTCTGCCCCGTGTGTGTGTGACCCACTCTCCCCCGTGTGTGTGACCCACTCTCCCCCGTGTGTGTGACCCACTCTCCCCCGTGTGTGTGACCCACTCTCCCCCGCGTGTGTGACCCACTCCCCCCCTCCCCCCCGCGTATGTGACCCACTCTCCGTGTGTGTCCCTCTCCCCCACGTGTGTCTGTGACCCACTCCCCCGTGTGTGTGTGTGACCCACTTCCCCGTGTGTGTGTGTGTGTGTGTGTGTGTGTGACCCACTCCCCCATGTGTATGTGTGTGTGTGTGACCCACACCCCCGTTTGTGTGTGTGCGCATGTGTGTGTGCGACCCACTCCCCCCCCCCCCCGTGTGTGTGTGACCCACTCCCCCCCCCCCCCGTGTGTGTGTGACCCACTCCCCCCCCCCCCCGTGTGTGTGTGACCCACTCCCCCCCCCCCCCCGTGTGTGTGTGACCCACTCCCCCGTGTGTGTGACCCACTTCCCCCCATGTGTGTGACCCACTCTCCCCTGTGTGTGTGACCCACTCTCCCCCATGTGTGTGACCCACTCTCCCCCGTGTGTGTGTGTGTGACCCACTCTGCCCCGTGTGTGTGTGTGACCCACTCTGCCCCCCGTGTGTGTGTGTGACCCACTCTGCCCCGTGTGTGTGTGTGTGACCCACTCTCCCCCGTGTGTGTGACCCACTCTCCCCCGTGTGTGTGACCCACTCTCCCCCGTGTGTGTGACCCACTCTCCCCCGTGTGTGTGACCCACTCTCCCCCGCGTGTGTGACCCACTCCCCCCCTCCCCCCCGCGTATGTGACCCACTCTCCTCCGTGTGTGTCCCTCTCCCCCACGTGTGTCTGTGACCCACTCCCCCGTGTGTGTGTGTGTGTGACCCACTTCCCCGTGTGTGTGTGTGTGTGTGTGAGACCCACTCCCCCATGTGTATGTGTGTGTGTGTGACCCACACCCCCGTTTGTGTGTGTGCGACCCACTCCCCCCCCCCCCCGTGTGTGTGTGACCACTCCCCCCCCCCCCCCGTGTGTGTGTGACCCACTCCCCCCCCCCCCCCCGTGTGTGTGTGACCCACTCCCCTGTGTGTGTGTGTGTGTGTGTGTGTGTGTGTGTGTGTGTGTGAGAGACTCACTCCCCCGTGTGAGTTTGTGTGTGTGACCCACTCCTGTGTGTGTGTGTGAGACCCACTCCCGTGTGTGTGTGTGTGTGTGTGTGTGTGTGTGTGTGTGTGTGTGTGTGTGTGTGTGTGTGTGTGTGTGTGTGTGAATGAAAGAGAGGGATAGAATTGTGAGGAACAGAAATGAAAAAACGAGATGTGTGTGTGTGTGTGTGTGTGTGTGTGTGTGTGTGTGTGTGTGTGTGACCCATTCCCCCTTGTGTGTGTGTGACCCACTCGTGTGTGTGTGTGTGTGTGTGTGTGACCCACTCCCCCATGTGTGTGTGTGTGACCCACTTCCCCGTGTGTGTGTGACCCACTTCCCCGAGTGTGTGTGTGTGTGACCCATTCCCCCTTGTGTGTGTGTGTGTGTGTGCCCCTGGTGTGTGTGACCCACTCTCCCCCATGTGTGTGTGTGTGACCCACTCTCCCCCGTGTGTGTGTGTGACCCACTCCCCCGTGTGTGTGTGTGTGTGTGGGTGTGTATGTGTGTGTGTATATGTGTGTGTGTGCATGTGTGTGTGTGTGTGTGTGTGCCCCCCTCCCCTGTGTGTGTGTGTGCCCCACTCTCCTGTGTGTGTGTGTGACCCACTCCCCTGTGTGTGTGCGTGTGACCCAGTTACCCCCATGCGTGTGACCCACTCTCCCCCGTGCATGTGACCCACTCTCCCCCGTGCGTGTGACCCACTCTCCCCCGTGTGTGTGAGCCACTCTCCCCCGTGTGTGTGAGCCACTCTCCCCCGTGTGTGTGACCCACTCTCCCCCGTGTGTGTGAGCCACTGTCCCCCGTGTGTGTGACCCACTCTCCCCCATGTGTGTGACCCACTCCCCCGTGCGTGGGTGTGTATGTGTGTGTGTATATGTGTGTGTGTGTGTGTGTGTGTGTGTGTGTGTGTGTGTGTGCCCCACTCACCTGTGTGTGTGTGACCCACTCCCCTGTGTGTGTGCGTGTGACCAAGTTACCCCCATGCGTGTGACCCACTCTCCCCCGTGTGTGTGAGCCACTCTCCCCCGTGTGTGTGAGCCACTCTCCCCCGTGTGTGTGACCCACTCTCCCCCATGTGTGTGACCCACTCTCCCCCATGTGTGTGACCCACTCCCTGCCATGGGTGATCCACTCCCTGGTGAAGTGTGCGTGATGTCGCGGAGGGAGAGGATTTGAGCTCTTGAATTCACATTTTACATGAGATGTAATTACACATTTCAAACTGTATTTCCCATGTGCACGCACATGCATTCACATGTTATCAGAAGTAAATAAATTGTGTGTATTACATGATTTGTGGATCTGATCAATTGTCAGTAGCGACTCCAAGCCCGTGGGATTCCCACGGGTGACCCCACTCGTATATATATATATGTTTGGCAAATGCAGGTCAGCTTTTCTTTAATTGTTGGATAACTACAGACTGGGCACCCTCCATCATACCAAGTTATTCCTTGGTAAATATGAACTTCGTATCGTCTATATCCTTTGTTCATCACTCATTTGACTGCTGCTGTCTCCTATCTACAAGCTAGTACCCAGACTTCACACCATTCTTTCCTGCATTTTGTGGAATCCAAAACTCAGAACATGATTGGCGTGGTTGCAAAAGCATAAGGGCCTTCTGCTCTCTCGTATCGCAGACAGCTTTGTGGCATCTTTGTTTTTCTACCTCGGACAACCCTAACCCAACCCCTTTCTTTTTAAAGTTCTGAAATCCAGGCATACTTCTCATTTTTCTTTTCCTCACTTCTCCTGTTTATGGGACCTCCTTCGTCTGTTCAAACCTACTCTTACCTCCAGGGTTTCAGGTTGGCAGTACACCACCAACTTCTTGTTGACCCATGTTTTGTATCCTCACTAACCTTCCCCAAACTCTCCCCATCTATTTGCAGGTTGCTATATTCTGCTACCGCTACGCTCTCCACCTCCTGTTCGTTCATCCCTTTGTTGCATCCACTGTCTCCTCAGTGCGTTGCCTCTACACTGTCACCTTGATCTCCCATTGGCCTAGACTTTGTGTATTAAAAAAAGTTTATACTGTACACAAAGTGAGAATGATCATGCATTGTATATAGTTTTCAAATGTGTTTACAAATTGAGATTTCACGTTTGAGTTTGGTCTGACCTAGTTCTTTGGTGGGGTTTTTTCTACAGATGTCTACACTTATGACACTTAAGCTTTCATCATCATGTTGTCCATAATTAGGCTTTTTAAACTTAATTTCTTCTTTCCGTTCATCTTGCAAATGTTATCGTATTTGCAAAAAATAAATCCCATTTATATGCAGTTAACATTATTGGGTACGAGGGGGCAGGTGCACGTTCGTGAAATAACTGACGTTCTCATAATGCGGCACTTGTGTAATTGTGAGTTAAGCAACCCAAAAGAATGATTTATTTGTCTTGCCATTTGCCAAAAGTGGTTTCTCTGTCTCTTTTATAATAATTGTGCAAATTTATTACTTTGGGGTTTTGTTGTGTACCGTATTAGGATTACGCTTAAATAGGTAATATGGGTTTATTTGGGGTTGGAGCATGGTTGCCACCAAGATGAGTGCTTTGCGAGTTTGGTGTTGTTTCTGTTTTACAGGACAAGGTCATGGGGGAAAATCGAACGCACAAGCTGGATGAGCTGGAGAAGGACAACAAGGAGAAAAACGCCAAGCGCAAGCTTCCTTTCAACAACAGTCCTAATAGCCGCGAGCACCACAACTCTGATATGGGTAAGTACTGGGTTTGGGACACTTGGTCACAAGCCGAATGCCACCTCCCTGTCAGGCTCCCATCATGCAATTTCTCTTGCAACATTTTGAAATCGTCAGGCTGGACATTGTAGCAGAAAATAATTTGAAGGTAAAATCATGCAACCGTTTCCATTGGAGAGGTGGTTTCAGTGGTTTGTGCTAATGTGCGAGTATAATTGTCCGATGAATCATTTTGCTTCCAAGGTCTTAACGATATTTGTTGAGTTGTGTTTGAATGCCTTGGCTCACCCAGACCTTGTTGCACCTTCTAATTTTGTGGCAGCAGAAAAAAATGATCTCAATTCTTGAGTGTAGAATGGTTTCCAAAACTTTCAGCATTTTGTTACCACTCGTACTCTTCCAATAGCTCTAATTTTAGCATTCTCATTCTTTATGATCTCACAATGATCTTGTTTCGATTTTATGCCTTTAAGGTTACAGTATTTGTCCAAAGGTAATTTTTACATTTTCAAAAATGCAATGCAATTACCACTGTTGACGTAACCAAGTTAAATATGTTCAACGTTTTACCAGTATATCTACCATGTGTTACCATCTGTCTCTTTAAATCAACAAGAGAGCCCGGCCTTCATTTTATTGTCTTTGATTCGTACATGTGCCAAAGGGCATTTTCCACCTGCCGTGGTTTGGCTGTGCACATGCTCTCTCACAGGCAACTCAGAATGCACGATCAAATTATAATCAGCTGTGTGTCTGTGTCTGTGTCTGTATGAGTTTTGAGGCTTGTCTCCTTGTTCACGACATTTGTTTGATTTCTTATTTCCATTGCTGACAATAGTAAAGTTGGATGCCTGCAGTTGATTGGGAAACCAACTCACAAATTTGGCATTTTCATTCTGGAGAAAGAAGTGACAGTTATTACCTCCGCCACCAAAAGTGGATGGAGGTTACGTTTCCATCCCTGTCTGCCTATTTGTCTGTCAGCAGGATATCTCAAAATGTTTTGGATGGATTCGGACGAAACTTGGTGGACAGATTGTGTGTGTAACACAGACAAAGTCCTTCGATTTTGGTGAAGATCTGAATGTGGATGCGAGAGTTATTTTTAATTTCTCAAGTGATTCTTGAGCATTGAGAGATGAGGCCAAAAACGATATATAGCATGATATTTCAAAAGGTTGTGGACGGGTTATGACAAAATATGATGCATGAGTTGGGTATGTGACAAGAACAAGCGGATTAGATTTTGGTTAAGGCCCAAATCCAGATTCAGTATCCCACTGATTTTGTATCGGTGGGATACAAAATATTAACTGTTCAGCCTGGCGGAGGTATGCCAAGTGCAGTTCTAGGTGCCTCTGCCACCGAAGGTGGACGGAGGTTATGTTTTCACCCCTGTCTGTCTGTGAACAGGATATCTCAAAGCATTATGGATGGATTCAAACGAAATTTGGTGTAAATTTGTGTGTGTGATAAGGACGAAATGATTAGATTTTGCTGAAGATCCGGATCCAGATTCTAAAAATTTGAATGCACGCGTGTGCGCACACACACACACACACACACTACCGTCTGCCCCGCGCACACTACATGGTAGTGTCTAACTGATACACACACACCCAAACACACACACACACACATGTGCACATACACATACATGTGCACACACACACACGCTAACACAGAGGTGGATACTTTGAGACCCGGTAGATCTCCATTCCATCTCCCGAGGCCCATTTATGTGTGAGTATAATTGTCTTGACATAACCAAGTTGAATATTTCAGAATATTTGGGTAAGTAATGGGTTTGGGACAGTTGGTCTCAAGTTTGGTGGGGATAGCAGGCAAAAACAATTTGCATGCATACACACATAAGGGTCTGCATGCACACATTCATACATAATACACACACACAAACGTGGATACATCGAGACCTGTGAGGGTTCCGTTCCACCTTCTGAAAGCTGCATATTTGGGGATAACAAACAACGACTCACACACAGTCACACACGTAGACACACACACACACACACACACACACACACACACACACACACACACACACACACACACACGCTGCCTTTTATTATTATTATGGATTTATGTATATACTGTCGGATCCCGACATTCGCCGGGGATATGTTCCTGGAAAATGCCGCGAATGTTGAATCCATGAATGTGGGTGTATTGTTTCAATGGGGAAAGTGGGGTAGTTTCCCAATGGTTCATGATTCATAAGGGAAAATAAAAAAATCCTGTGAAAATCGGTGAATATGCCCGTGAAACACTGCACACACTGCACTGCACTGCACTGCAAACACTGCACTGCACACGATGTGAAGCACAGGGCCTTGAATATTGAAGCAGGTCATATTTTATCAACAGCAAATACATGTGAAGCACAGGGCCTTGAATATTGAAGCAGGTCATATTTTATCAACAGCAAATACATGCGAAGCACAGGGCCGTGAATGTCGAAGCAGGTCACATTTTATCAACAGCAAATACGCGTGTCTGCGAATGTTGAGACAGCGAATGTTGAGGTCCAACAGTATTATATATACATTAGCTGAAGGGCTCATTAACGACAGACAGTTAGGTAATGTTCTTCTCAAACACCTCATAAAACTATGTGATAGTTGCATCATTGAATTAGTTTCAAGTTAAATTATTTTTTGTGCACATATGTCTTTACAATTGAATTCTAGCTGAAGTTTCCCGTGCACTTTTGTGCTACGCCCCCTGGTGGTGTGTGTGTGCCATTTCGGCTACATACATACATACATACATACATACATACATACATACATACATACATACATACATACATACCCACATACACGACAGCTGCATTATAGTAAGATATACGTATATCAAAAGGAGCAATGCTGGCCATAAATGTGACATGACACTGACGTCATCACATATATTATACCAACACAGCACCTCTGAACTGGGATAGCTGTCTGTGTGACATTCAGGTCTTTGAAGACCCAGATTTATGGTCACAAATAAATGATTATGCCTAAACTGGTGATTAGCACCTCCTGTCTGATGATCAGCAGGGCAGATAAAATACGCTTGTATGGTACATGGCTCTTGTTGCTAACAGGTTGTGTCAGCATTTGCTGTTATAGGACTCGACCTGTACCTTGTTGCCTCATAAAGTTATGGGGATCGATTTTTATTTAACCAATTTTGCATGGTCACAAATAAATGATGTGGTAGTATGTCGTCTTGACGAGCCCATAATAAGGGCAAAATCTGGATCGGCGAGTCTGATTTAATTTATTTGTGACCATAGATCTCGGTATCCAAAGACCCGAGTGCCACACAGACGATATCTTCGTTTGGAGGTGATGTGTTGACATAGTTTATGCTCATGACGTCACTGTCATGCCGCATTTAGGGCCACAGTTTATCTCTCTGTTTTATATACCATACCCATTTTGCAAGGAGAAGAGGTTGTCTTTCTTATTTTACGAATGAGTTCTGCTGTGTGAAACAGCACCTCAACATTTTATAACTTTGTCAAGTTGCAGAGGGTTTTGGACAGAAGTTTCGTTTCAAATCAGACACCAGGTTACATACAATACTTTGTTTCTTACCTATGAAAGTTCAGAGCTAGTTGGGAGCATTTATAAACGTACAAACTGTGAGTTGTCTTGATGAAAAAGGTTGTGAAAACATTTATACGGCTATTGCGTTGTTGATCTGGCTTTAGTGGGAGTTCTTGTTCAGCCTGTTTGGACGCTTTCATTTATTGTGATAAAAGAAATCCAGGTGTGGTGGTGTGTGACCTGAACCCTTACGTTCATTTTAATCCCACAGGTGCTTCTTGATAAGATTGTAAAAGTTATTACCTCCACCACGGAGGTTATGTTTTCACCCCTGTGTGTTTGTACATCTGTGTGCACGATATCTCAAAAAGTTGTGGATGTTGATCGAGGAAATTTGATAGACGGGGTTAGGTGTGTGACAAGACCAAATTGATTAAATTTTGGTGAATATCCCGATCCGGATTTCGATGCAAGAATTTTTTAAAGTGATTCGTCACCATTGAGTGATGGGGCTAAAAATGACGTATAACACGATATCTCAAAAGATTGTCGATGGATTTCGACAAAACTTGGTGGATGAGTTGAGTCGGTGACAAGAACAAGCCAATTATAATTGGGCAAAGGCAGGGATGCAGACCGGCCTATCAATGAGATACAAAACGTAAACTGTTCATCCTGGCGGAGGTACCTCTATCCAGCATTCTCGTTTGAATAGATTTGTGTGAAATGCTTTATTCACTCTAATCTACCATTTCTCCACTTGGAATATATATTGTTACAGACGTGGCTTGGATGTTATTTACCGAGCGGTTTTATGGTATGACCACGTCTGCACAAGTTACCCGATTGTGCCCGAACGTTGACTAGTCGCGCGATGCTGGCTCAATAAGGAAAAGAAGACACCCGGCTGGATTACAATAACACAATACGACACCAAGGGTTCAGTTCTCAAGACCTCCGGAGGAGATTATATTCGTACGGAAAGGTTAGATTACAAGGACGAGAGGTACATCATAGGAAGACAGGCACTTAGACACAATCTTATATTATTCCCAACAGACGACAGATAAACGGGACAAAGCTGACTCACACGAGGGTTGATGGCAGGAAAGCGGTTGTCGATGGCTCCAGGTGCACCTGTGCTCAAAGGTTAGAATCGACCCGGTCCGGTCCAGAGATGCGGGAGGTTTCACAGCGCTCGGAGGGGACGTTCTTTCACAGGCGGGTTCTCTTCCTCTCCGCGATCGCAGGCAACGTTCTTTCTCCAGCTCGGGGCGCATCTGACGTCACATCCGGCGCGGGGCCGCATATATCCGGCGGGGAGTGACACGCCCTCGGCTCGTTAGCTCCGCCTCGTGGAATCGGCACGTTGCTTCTCATTGGGTGCGTGCGGGGGGTTTACCAGGCTCCGCCCTTGACGAGGAGCTGACAAGGAGCCCCTTCGTGGTAACCCCGTGGAGCGCATGGTCTGGAGCTAATCGAGCCGGTGTGAGGACGCATCCTCCCCCGCTCCGCCGCCATCTCCTCTGTTGTTGTTGTAATTGTTGGGGAAGAAGATGGAAGGAGGTATGGGAAAGGTCCTAAACTCACTACTGATGCCATATAATCACATTCTGGTGCAACGAAGAGTCATAATTAATGGAGACGAGGCCTTAACTGACATAGAATAAGAATAACTAGGAAGATGTCCGAAAGTTGTCTACGTGTGGTGCGGTGGACCTGGGCACGACATTTAATGGGGGAATAAGGGGAAGGTCGGCTCTACTGATTGTTATTTACATGCAATGGGACTAGGGAATGGGGGATTGGGGAAAGTTGGGGAGTATTGGAGAAAATAGGGGAATATTTACAAGCGGATATGGAGGCCAAATTCCATATTCGCAACATTGCACCCTTCTCTACCCTCGGGGCGTCCCGACCCGATAAATTTTTACCTACTTTAGTGTGGCACGCAATGTAGTTCCCTCTACTATTAACTCTACCCTGAGTGCGACAGTTTTACAGATATTCACAAATGAGTAAATATGTCCCCCTGCGACGTTGCACCCTCCTCCTCACAGAAACACACCCACAGGATAACCGAATCCGGAAAGAATTCTCAAACTACACATACAGCCGGTAGGGAGCATTATTTACAAGACTACGCTGCTATTTACACTACGATCCAGGACCTGTTTTTGGAGGAACACATGCAGATGTTATGCATAGAGAGAGCGCGCTTGCCAGCATCGATACACCAACCCACGAGTGCTCTGTGGCCGACGGCCTTTAATAACGTGCAGAGCACCCTTCCCGAGCATCAACAGCACCACCCCACCACCAATCGGTGCAGTCACCATTGTTCAATGATTAAAAATAAATGCGACAACCCCTAACCCTGCAGGTGTCTCTTGCTCTTCGTGTGGCCTTCAGTGGTGTTAATTAACAGTGGTTCACCTTTATGGCATAGGTGCCACGTTGACCCATAGGTCCATCCCCGGGTGGTGCTTGGCCGCAAACGAACTGCGGTCCATTGTGGGTGGCCACAAACATTGCGGTCCATATGGTGTATCGATCCCGGCAGCAAACAGCGAAAGTGCAGGCCCACAACTGCGCAGCCAGCACCTCTCTCTCCTCTCTCTCTACCCCAAAGCCAGATCCTCGGAGGTGGGAGACAAAAGAAGAAACAAGTGAGTAAGGTGGTAAGGGCGCAAAAGTGCACGCAATGTAAGGTGATGCACACTGGGGGCACATGGGAACCAGGTGAGACAGGTACGTTCCTATCGTACGCCCCCCCCCACCAGGTAACCTACATGGCCCCTCCCTTACCCCTTACTGCATCCACAAAACACAACACTACCCATAAACATCTACTTTACAAATCAACAAACATCCCTACTGTCTTCCCCGTTCCTCCCATAAACCAAATTCGTCTTCTCTCCCTCCTAACCAATCAAATTTGCCATTTTCAACTCTCATCAAAATTTGCCATCTCCAACTGCACATCAAAATTTGCCATTACCAATTCATCATCAGTCCCTCCTAGGGAGGGAGAGATGGAATCACCCCAATGTCTCATCCACGTCGTGATGCGTCTCACAAATCCAACAGCAATTCTCATTTCCTGCAACAACCAAAGAAAACACAGGTGTGGAGTCATCATCATCACCACAGGTAAGTGGCTGCGTATGGTGCGACAGGTTCATCAATCCTAACTATTTCCTAAATGACTTTAACAACTTTACACTACCCGGGGTCTTTCTCCGGCCAAACCATTGGCCCTCTTACTCTATGGGTTCTAAAAACCAATTCCCATTGGCCAACCTGTGGTGCTTTTCAATTTGGGGTCTCACTCCCCCGATTCATCTCCTGGTGCCCTCGCACAATTTCTGGGCTGCGGCGTGTACCTCTCCCAGTGGGTCTACCCACCTGCACCCCTCCACCACTGCAGTTGCCTCCGAGCTTACCTGCTCCTTACCCTAACCTATCTACCTGGGGAAGGCCCTCTGGCGCTCTCCCCACTCCGTGCCCTCTCTGGCACTGGGCTGCCCGATCCACACCCGGGATCCTCAGGCACCCACTCACAACTACCGGCTCCCAGAGCCCACCTGCGGCCTCACCTGGCCGACATCCTCACAGTGGTGGAGTGCCCAACCAACTACACACACTAACAGGCTACACGCCCAGCCATTTCCACAACACTAATGCACCCATCCACAACACCATTCTGCCACCGCACCACAAATGCCAATATCCAACCACAATTTACCTGCACCCTCTACCTAACACTTACACTACCCGCCCCGGGTATTCGTGAAAGGGGGTCCACTCTTCCCCCATCCACACCTTCGCACCATGCACACCACTCCGTACCACTTACTCCAACTCTCTCCACACACCTGTACTTGCACACCTGTGCTCTCACACCTGGTGCCACCTGCACCCTTCTCTCCCCAAGCGCATTCGCGCTGATCCACACACTCACTACTCATACACTGCTCCACACACCTGTCCAGTTGCACACCTGTGCAATCACACCTGTTCAATTCTCACACACACAGCATCATCTCAGCTAACTACTCCCTTCTGAAACTTGCGCTTCCCAGTCGTCCCTTTAAACTATTGCGCTCCCACGTCATTATCATCCATACTAATCTACCTGCGTCCCCACTACAGGTATCAGTCACCAACTAAACTTAACGTTACCTAATGTCCTCTTTCTAGATCCCTACACACATATAACCTAACCCACCCGGGCTAGTTTTCACTGCCATACACCCCATAAGCTATTGCGCATTTGCCCCACATGGGAAGGGTGGCAGGGATGCCATCCCACCACATCGGGGGTCTCTCACTACCAATTTTGCACATCAAATTTCAATAAATTAAAAATTTGCCAATCACTACCCATCATCTGCCAATCACTACTGCCAATCCCTTGCCAATCGTCAAATTTTGTTTTTCTCTAATTTTGGGTCCAAAACACTAACCTCATCACCCAGTCGACTCACTAATACCTCTCGGTGCGCCAATCCCTGTCCAAAGCCCGGTTTCGTAAAGCCAAGCAATGGATGCTGGTTGTTTTGTGCCAGCGGCTGGATGCGTCCGGCACTCGGTGCAGGGACGGGGGCTTACCCGTGCCGAGATCCCACGCACCACCTCGGCACGGAGCCATCCAATGCCCCGCTCTCGACCTGCCGGCACGTCTCACCAAAAAGTGGTCGCCATGACGACCCTTTCTATCGGGCTGCCAGCTCCGCCTAGTGGAGCCTGGACGCGGCCGTTCAAAGCGAGGCCCGGCACGCACCGAGGGCCTGCTTCGGCTAAAAGTCGCTCTAACCTCTAACCCGTTTAATGTCGATGCTTCACCTGCATGCTTACACCCCGAAGCCCGTTCCTTGCTCACACATCCAGCCGTGCTCATGCTCCTCGTACCTTTCCTTACACACCCAGGCACACCCATTCCACTCACAGCCTTGGTCACACACCTGACCACCGAACACTTTGGCACACATTCGTTGCTCGCACACCTCACCAATACACCTCTTCGCGCCCCCTCCTCGGTCACCTCCTCTGTGACAATCACAGGTGTGCCCTCATTCGCACACCCAACCACGTGCCTCACCACCAGCTCCAGCGTGCATTCCCACTCACGCTCCACCATTCCAGGTGTGCATCCTTCCATCCCAGGTGTACATCCTCGCTCACCTGTCACAACTAACTCACGCTCCATGTCACTCTCACTACTCTCACCACCATTCTTGACAGCGCACTCACCCTTACTCTTGACAGCGCACTCTTTCCTCAGGCACCTGTCCGTTACACACCTTTCTCGCGCACACTCTCCCGTTACACCCTCTGTAACACTCACCACAGGTGGACACTCTTCCTTACTTCTGACAGCGCACTCTTTCCTCATGCACCTGTCCATCACACACCTTTCTCGCGCACACTCTTGCGCACACTCTCCCGTCACACCCTCTGCAACACTCACCACAGGCGTGCATTCTTCCTTGCCTTTGACAGCGCACTCTTTCCCCATGCACCTGTCCGTCACACACCTTTCTCGCGCACACTCCTGCACACACTCTCCCGTCACACCCTCTGTAACACTCACCACACCGCGCTTCCATGTGCTCCCTCGCACACACGCTACGACCGACTCATTCTCGCCAACACCCTCACTCCTTGGCACACACTTTTTCCTCACACACCCCAGAGTCGGACTTTCTCGCACACCTCCTCTTTCGCACACCAGACCTGTCACACACCTCACCAACGGCCTTTCACGAACACCCGGATCCAACCCAATCCCCAAGCTTCTTAAATCCCCTGGCGCATCATACGCACGACCATATTGGTCACCACTTACACCGGGTCCTCTTCCTCTTCGCTTCTCCTCCATCACCTGCGAATCCCTCATCCGGTTAATGAGCACATCATCACGATCCAAACACAGACTTTGGACCAATTCTTTTACTTCCTCCTTTATCTCTTTGTTATCCTCTCTCCGTCGCTTCTTAATTTCGCTCACCCCTTCTTCCACTTCTTCTAATTTCTGCTTCACCTCTTTTATGTCCCGGTACGTCTCCTCAAGCTCATCCTCTAAGGCTACCTTGACCGTTTCCATGTGCGTCCTCACCTGCCGGTCCGTCGTCTCCATAACCTCTATCACCTCGTCCAGCCTCGTTGTCAGTCCCTCACGTACCATCTGACATTCCCTCTTTGTCGCTATCAAGTCGTTTTTTATGTCGTTTTGTGTCGCTTTTAATCCTCCTAATACCGCAGTGTTCCTTTGAACCTGCTCCTTTACTTCTTTTTGTCCCTCCGTCAGCTGTTCCACCTCCTGCGTCAGGACCTCTATGCCCCCTTGTAACTTTACAGTCCCCTTTCTCACCTCCTTCTCCATGTGCTCCTTACAGTGCCTCACCTCCTCGCGCACTCCTCCGACCTCCTCACTCACTCCTCTTCTGATCTGCTCTCCCATCACTTGCATCTCCTGCCCAGATGCCACCCTCATCTGCTCCATTTCCTCCCTGTGAGCATCCAGTTTGGTTTCTACCCCCATTCTGACCCCCTCTATCTGCTGCTCCATTTGTTTAACTTCCCTTTCCGCTTGGTCCCTCATGTCCCTCAATTTGCCTTCCATACTGTTTTCTAACCCCTCTAACCCATTTTTCACTCCCTCTATCTGATTCTCCTGGGCAGCCATTCTATTTTCTACCCCCTCTAACCCCTTTTGCATCCCTTCCATTTGATTCTCTTGAGCGGCCATTCTGTTTTCTACCCCCTCTAACCCCTTTTGCATCCCTTCCATTTGATTCTCTTGAGCGGCCATTCTGTTTTCTACCCCCGTTAACCCATTTTTCACTTCTTTTATCCCGTTGTCTAACCCCTCAAAATTATTGTCTAACTTCTCACTGGTACCCCTCGCTTCGTCCCTCATTACCCCCATTTGGTTTCCCATTACCCCCATTTGGCCCTCCATTCGCCCACTATCAACCCTCATTTGCTCACTCTGAGCATCCATCCGGTTCCCCAATTGGTTACTCTGCAGTTTGAGGGACGCCTGCATTTGCGCCATAAATTGCTCCATGAGGACCTGCATCTGGGCCATCCCTCCCACTTGTGCAGCGGGTGCGGCCGCCGTAGCTATGTGCGAGGCGCCATTTCGCGCGTCTGCTACCCCCGCTGTTTCGCTCTCCTCATGTCCCTCATGTCCCTCAATTTGGTCCTGGACCGACCCTGCTTCACTCTCCCCTACCGGACCCCAGCCGTCTTGATCCGCCATAGCGCGACTTGCAAAATTCGAGTTTCGTAAAACAAATCCAAATTTTTTTTTTTTTCCGTTATAATTTCGTCGAGCGCAGTAACCGCGGGACCGCGCTCCGAATCGATTCGGTCGAGCGCCGTACGCGCTCCGGCTCGATTTTCCCTCCCAAAATTTGGGCCTAACTAATTTAGTCCCGGGTTCGAATTCCACTCCTCGACACCAATTGTTACAGACGTGGCTTGGATGTTATTTACCGAGCGGTTTTATGGTATGACCACGTCTGCACAAGTTACCCGATTGTGCCCGAACGTTGACTAGTCGCGCGATGCTGGCTCAATAAGGAAAAGAAGACACCCGGCTGGATTACAATAACACAATACGACACCAAGGGTTCAGTTCTCAAGACCTCCGGAGGAGATTATATTCGTACGGAAAGGTTAGATTACAAGGACGAGAGGTACATCATAGGAAGACAGGCACTTAGACACAATCTTATATTATTCCCAACAGACGACAGATAAACGGGACAAAGCTGACTCACACGGGGGTTGATGGCAGGAAAGCGGTTGTCGATGGCTCCAGGTGCACCTGTGCTCAAAGGTTAGAATCGACCCGGTCCGGTCCAGAGATGCGGGAGGTTTCACAGCGCTCGGAGGGGACGTTCTTTCACAGGCGGGTTCTCTTCCTCTCCGCGATCGCAGGCAACGTTCTTTCTCCAGCTCGGGGCGCATCTGACGTCACATCCGGCGCGGGGCCGCGTATATCCGGCGGGGAGTGACACGCCCTCGGCTCGTTAGCTCCGCCTCGTGGAATCGGCACGTTGCTTCTCATTGGGTGCGTGCGGGGGGTTTACCAGGCTCCGCCCTTGACGAGGAGCTGACAAGGAGCCCCTTCGTGGTAACCCCGTGGAGCGCATGGTCTGGAGCTAATCGAGCCGGTGTGAGGACGCATCCTCCCCCGCTCCGCCGCCATCTCCTCTGTTGTTGTTGTAATTGTTGGGGAAGAAGATGGAAGGAGGTATGGGAAAGGTCCTAAACTCACTACTGATGCCATATAATCACATTCTGGTGCAACGAAGAGTCATAATTAATGGAGACGAGGCCTTAACTGACATAGAATAAGAATAACTAGGAAGATGTCCGAAAGTTGTCTACGTGTGGTGCGGTGGACCTGGGCACGACATTTAATGGGGGAATAAGGGGAAGGTCGGCTCTACTGATTGTTATTTACATGCAATGGGACTAGGGAATGGGGGATTGGGGAAAGTTGGGGAGTATTGGAGAAAATAGGGGAATATTTACAAGCGGATATGGAGGCCAAATTCCATATTCGCAACAATATGAATCATGATATGACCATAGCCTGTGTTAGCATAACGGTTAAGGCAACTGCCTTAAGATCTTAGGGTTTTGTGTTTGAGTACCTGTCATGGCGTTACATAATACGAGGTGGATTGATTCAGTCTGTCATCCTTCCGATGTCAGCAAAATGAGTACCAGCTTACTGGAAACGAGGCACTGCATCAGCAGCACAGTTGTGCTCCCATAAATGATGCAACCAGCTGCCACAGGCTGCATATGAAATAATAATGATATGAACTGAAAGGATGGCCTCGACCCTAGAGGTATGCATACTCACCTCTAAGCTGTCTAACCTGGGTTGGAATCCCAACCCAACTATAATCTGTCATGCCGGTGTTTCATCAATATGTGTGCCGTCCCTCAGATGGACGTTAAACGGGCGTCCCTTCTTCCGGCATTCGTTGGTGGATGTTAAAGATCCCATGGTTTCCTTCGTGAAGAGTAGGCGAGCTATCACCAGCATTATGATCAAATTACAAATTCCTGCCCGAACCAGCAGAGGGGATTGCCTCAGTGGCACATGACCTCAGCCATTTATGTTACCCCACAGCTTTGTGCTGCATATAAACGAAGAAAAATGATATGAACAGGTTAGGTGGTTTTCTGGACTCTAATTTTCTGGTGTCTAAAGATTGTGGTCAAGCTTTTTGAAGTATAATATTTTGGACAGGGATATCAGGAGACATTGGTGTAATTGTGTTGTAAGGGCATTTGTAGACATTGGACAAATAAATACAGTATACGTATATGGTATTTGAACCCAGGGTTCCAGCATCATTATCCATGTGCTCAGGTGGGAATGCTGAACAGGCCAGACTTGGTTTGACTTCTGCTTGAGTTAAATTTAACTATACCATTCTTAAGCAGTGCCAATGTGAGCCACGGTATCGTTTAACGGAAAATTAAGGCTGCCATCCTATCTTCACCCATTTGGATGTAAAAAGAAAAGAGGAAATAAACCCGGTCGATTATGCCTCTATCGAATCAATCATTTAGCTGCATGGGTGAAACGTGCTAGCAAACAATGTCATAAATACACATAATTATTGAAAACATGGTGCTTTCTGAAATATTCAACGATATGTGCTTGGGGGTGTAAAAATAGGGTTGAAGGTTAAAATGCCGCGACTCGCGTGACACTAAAATGTGACTCACATCTTGCAATGCATGAACAAGATAATTCAGTCTAACAGCACCCAAAAAACATTGAAAGCAAGTTGATAACCTTTCTTAGTTACAATCTATCTTCAACTTGTCGATGAGCTCGAATTTGAAACAAAAATGAAATACAGCAAGTCAGCAATCGTCTAAACACGCGAGGACTTACATCCACATTCATGAAATAATTAAATCCTCATTTGAAAGAAACTGTATTTATTCCTGGCAAGCACAACACTGCATTTCTGGCCTTATCCAAGCTGCTCTCTGTTGTTGGCCAAGTTAGGGTACAGGCATTTCACACATGATGTCGAGAACAGGTTGCCATTAGTAGTCCAAGTCGGCCAGCCAGGGGGAAAGGTTACCGCTTCTGAATTGGTACTTCAGATTTACATATGTGCCATCTAATTCCAACATCTATGCCATGTACACATATGCAACATCAGGATGTTTTCCAGTGATCTTGACGGCAACTAATTGACCTCTCTGTGGAGCATATGCATCCAGGAGGCTGATTCCATTGTCTTGATCTGCTTCGACATGACTGGAATCTCTGGTTGTAGCACACTCAGGTGTGTACCTTTCAGTGATGAATCCTGCCGCACTCGGTCCAATAAAGTGGTACTGTGAAATGCCACTTATTTGTTGTGCTTTTTTGAATTTATTTTGTGCTTGTGAACACGTTCTAAGTTCAGTAAAACTGCACGTTCACCAATGGAAGCAGCTGTTACCGAAGTAGTTTTAATTGATTATTACTTTTCTGCTTCGTGGAAGTCTTCTGCACTACTGATTTTTTTTTTTTTTTTTTTTTTTGTATACTGAATCGAGGCTCGTGAAAGAGCTAACATTTATTTCACAAACAAATCAACCAGACAAACAAAATATACAAAAACAGGGAGCGGAAGACAAGATGGGGAGAGAAGGGGAAGCACACAACCACAACATTTGAGAGCAGGGAGAAGTGTGGGAGGGAGAGGGCTTGGGGGGAGGAGGCGTGGGAAGGGGGGGGGGGGGAGGGGTATAAAACACAAGGGGACCGAAATTAGCGGGGGTATAAAAGATCAAGGTTTTGGATGGGGGAGGATAAGAGATGGTGGTGAACAGCTGTTTTAAAGACCTGGAGGGTGGAGTGGGATTGAAGAGAGTGAGGGAGTTTGTTCCAGAGGCGGGAGAAAAGAGGAATGAAGGAGTGAAGGTGAGCAGAAAGTCTTGATTTTGGCAGTTTAACCATAAGAGGGTTGCAGGCAGATCTTGTGCAACCTGCAGGAATATTTGGGAGACAGAGCCCAGAGAGAGCTGGGGGGGGGGCAAGGCCAGAGAGGAGTCGGTAGAAGATGGAAAGACCACCAACCTGCCTGCGGTGAGTGAGTGAAAGGCCCTTGGAGTTAGCTTCATCGCGGGAGATTCCAATGATTCTGAACGCTTTGGTTTCAACAGCGTGAAGACGAGCTAGATGTGAGGCAGGAGCACCAGACCAGAGGGGAGAGCAATATTCCATAGAGCTGCGGATGAAAGCCTTGTATGTGGTGAGGAGCTCAGGTGTGCCAAGGAAGGACTTTGCACGACGGAGGATGCCCAGTCGGCGACTGGCTTTGGAGGCCAGATTTGAAATGTGGTTTTCCCAGGAAAGATCATGGCAAATAGTGAGACCCAAAAGCTTGAGTGACAGAACTTCTTGGAGAGGATTATTCAGAAAGTGGATGGGAGGGTTGTCCAGTCGGTCTTTTCGGAGAGACATCGTAAGAGTGTGAGATTTATCAGGATTGAAAGACATGTTCCATTTGTTTGCCCAGTCTGTGATTTTGTCCAGGTCTGCAGGTCTGATGATACATTTACTCGTTTTCACACCATCTGCAGCAATCCTTTTAAGGGTTGTACCTACTCCATCTACTGGTCCCTTACCAAGGCTTGTTGCACTAACGTTCCAAACGAGCTTTTTATCTTGTTTTTTTTTCTGCCAGAGGCTGCATGGCAGACATCACATACTAGTTTTTGAATTGACTTTGCATAGTATCGTTGCCTTCCCAGTAGTAGTTATGGCAGGAATTTGGAATTTGTTCATGGTGCAGACCAGCAGATGTAGGCTTTTGACACCTGTGTAATATAGAGTGACACCAGCAGCTTCCATCAACGTTGAGAAAAATGTATTTCTTGGATATTGAAGAAGCATCTAAAAATATCTTAAATGTTTGGATTGGTCTGTTTTGTGTTCCATGTACGAACTTCTTCATAATGATACTGGGTTCGAAGGTGCATGTCTCAACTCATGTTGATTCGTCCTTTGTCTAACTGATATTCTAATGCTGCAATTAATGTTCAAGTACATTGACGTCTCCAAATATCCTTGCCCAATATGTGTGTAATATATTGTCGTGTCCCCGGGGTTAAGACCCCGGGGTGACGGATGACCGAAACGAGCTTTACTCCGAGGCGTATACCCAACTTGGCGGTAGTGATACGCATGGGGTGGATGGTAGCAAGCGCTTACCTGCATGGAGTTCACTGGGCTTCCTCGGACCCACCACGAATAAACGAGACAGAACACCAAGTAAGATGCAACAGATAATGGGTTTATTAAAATAATGCATGGGAACAAATAAAGGGAGGGTAAACTAAAAATTCCTAAATGAGGGTCCCTCCACTCCGACTCAGATACGAACATGGGGAAAATAAAAGTAAAAGATAATAAATAATGTTTATGTCGTGCAGCCACTTAGCTCTGGTCTCAGTGAGGTCGTCACAGGTCTGGTCGGTCGACGAAATGGCCGCACGTTGACCTGCTCAAGATGGTGCCGAGCCGCTCTTTCGCCGCGCCACGAATGTGAGGTAATTTGGGCCGGCGGTCCCCTCGCGCTCTCCACTCCGTCCGAAACGCTGCGAGCTCCACGAACCGTCGGCAACACCCCCTCCTCACGACCAAAATTTGCCACAGTGCTCCTTCTCTGCACCAGGTCCACACAGGTTCCGAACTCGCTCCACCATCGCACACAAACCCAAAATGCGACCGCCTTTCACGCGAGCCAGAACAAAGAGAAAATGCGACCGCCTTCAACGAACGCCAGCACCAAGAGAGAGAAAATGTCGTCGGCTCTTGCTTTTTCTCCGATCATCCTGATGATGTCATCCTTTCGACCAATCGCCCAGCACCGTCGAATCGTCCCAACCAATCGTCCTTCGGGGCGTGGCCTCATGGCCATTATTGACGCCCAATGACCAAGCTTGGGGCGTGGCTTGTCAATTCCGGTCCTCGAGGCGGAGCCTCGCCGTCCTTCGAGAATGTTCGGCTGGCGGGGTTTCTTTGCCAATCGGCAAATGTTTGGGCCTCTGTCAGGCGATTATGGTTGTAATGGCGGCCCTTTTTGATGAAATAAAACGAAGGCAAAAATCACAGGGGCCAATGACAAACTGGGGTTTATTAATCTTACACCCTAGAACTAGTTAACACAAAAAAACATGCCGTATGCAAACACTCTTATGGCAAACATTATGGCGACATGCAAACACTCTTAACCTGAACATTTACCCTGATTATGTACATTGAGATGGCTTCTTCTTCTTTGCGTCACACGGTCCATTCTAAGCTATTTATTCCTAATTTCTTAAGGTATTTCATGCCTACCCCCACAAACGTAACAATATTTTCAAGTTTCTCCAAAAGCCTCAGATTGGTCAGTTTGAATGTATAGTCAGGTTCACTATGTCAATAAATTATATTTCGTTCAAAATCATGGTAGATTAGCAAACCTATACATTTTTGGAAAGGTTATAGCATAAGGAAACTAAAAATCAATGTTTACAGTTGGAGAGATACCTGTATGGTGGCCATTTTGGATTTTCAAAATGGCCACTGTAAAATACATATTTTGTTCTATTTCTGCCTCTAATTTTTTTTTTTATTATTATTATTTTTTTTGTATACAAGATCGAGGCTCGTGAAAGAGCGAACATTAATCACACAGAAAGACAAACAGACACACAAAACAAATAACATCGGGAGCGGTAGACAAGATGGGGAGAGAGGGGGAAGGACACAAACACAACATTTGAGAGCAGGGACCGAGAGACATGGAGACATCGAGAGAACTGTGGGAGGGAGAGGGCTTTGGGGGGGAGGCATGGGAAGGGGGGGGGGGGGTGGGAGAGGTCTAAAACATATGGACACTGCCAAGACTTCCAGGAAAGAAGTTGGAATTTCAAACAAGGTGGATCTGGGGTGAGTTAGTGGGGGTAGAAAAGATCATGGTTTTGGATGGGGGAAGATAAGAGATGGTGGTGAACAGCTGTTTTGAAGACCTGGAGTAGGGTGCATCAAACGCCCTTAGGTTCTTGGATTTTAATGTCTATTCTCTCAAATGTTACACTTGTTGGTAGAAGTATGTATGCAAAAAATAAATGAAATCAGAGGTGGTCCTGGGTGGCCACCGGCCACTTTTATATATTTAGGGCCATTTTCGGGGCCGCACTATGTAAAAATGTTTGATTTTGTTATTTTACACCCAAACCTAGTCATGTTTGGTATCAAATTGAAGGTCTTGATGAGAGGAATACAAATATAACAATTTTATGCAAAAAACGATGGTTTGATAATTAGTTTGTGTTTTTACATGAATGAAATCGGAGGTCTAATCGTGGGTCCCATACTAGTAGTCTAATAATATCCTTTATTTTCTTTCAGATGGCAGATAAGAAGACCAGATTAGCAAGTGCCATTTTTGGTCTTGGCAATGCTTTTACAGAAGCAGATGGTACATTGACAGGAGTCCGCCTCCCAACTTGCCGGCAGGTTCTTCGATGCGTGATGTGGTACATCCAGAAAGAAATATGTGAAGGCAAACAAACTCAGCCACTGAAATGGAAATCTGCCAGCATCGTCCTTATCCAGCTGAAAAAATTCTACACTAAAGCAAATATTCCTATGCTTTCAGACCATCAATGCTGCAAACTAATACTTGACCTTCTTAATGACAATAACAAATTGCGTCAAATACCTGTTTCTCGCCGAGAATCTCCAAGCACTTTGGCTAAGTTGCAAACCATGAATGAACGTCTTGATAAGACCTTTGGTGTATGGACAAAAGATGCAATGACAAACATTAAGAATGAGGAAGATAGAGTATTTTTAGAGTCAATGAAATCTGACAGAGTAGCCTCATTTGGTGGTGTTGACAAGAAGAAAGTTGATAAAGATCATAGAAAAGAAAAACGCCTCTTAGCGGAAGCTTCAAGACGAGAACGTCATGAATCATCCAGTGTACAAGAGATGACAATTAGTTCTGTATGCTCTGATGATAGTGACTCTGCAGATAGCTTGGAAGAAACTGAAGAAGAGGCGATTCCAGAGTTTCAAAGGAAGCGTAGTCACCACAGATCAACATATGCAGGTACATCTGCCTTTATTCCTCATGATATTCTGAAAAGACATTCAGTTGTGTCTGTTGCTACTCGACTAAACATAACTCCTGTTCAACAGGTTGCGCTCACCAAAGCTGTAATTCAAGAGGCAGGAGGTGATCCACGTCGTGTGGCCAAGTCGTACTCAACTGCTGATAAGGCTCGACGATCAATAACAAGTGCTATCGCCAAAGATATTCAAGAAAATTGGATCGCCCCAACAGCTGCAACACTTCACTGGGATGGCAAGCAGATACCAACGCTCACAAACAAGAATGTCAAGGAAGAAAGATTGCCAGTGTTGGTTGGGAATGCCACTGATGTAAAGCTACTGGGGGTGGCTAGATATCCTCCTGGAAGTGATGTCATCAGGTGACATCATTGCCGAGCACACTTACACGTATCTACATTCATGGAAGTGCAAACAATCAGTTGTCAACTTATGTTTTGACACAACAGCATCAAACACTGGACACGTTACAGCTGCCTGTGTTACCATTCAATCAAAACTGGACCGTGCTCTTCTGTGGTGTGCATGTCGCCATCATGTTGGAGAGGTAATCCTGGATCATGTGTTTGACGTTCTCAAAATTGAGGCATCAAAGTCTCCAGAAGTATCTTTGTTCCAAAAATTCCAGAAGAATTGGGAACGCATATCGCATGCAAAGAATGAAAGTTTAACCAAAATTGACATTTCCATGTACAATGACTATGCACAACAGCTGCTTTTATCCTGCAAAAACAAGGTTTTAAGCACAATCCGCACAAGCGCTTCATACTGTAGGGAAGACTACAAGGAAATGGCACAACTCTGCCAGGTAGTCCTCGATGATGATGTCACAAAACAAGGAACACTCCACAGACCAGGGGCCATGCATAAAGCAAGGTGGATGTCAAAGATTCTTTATTCCATCAAAATATGCCTACTTGAAGAGCAAATTTCTCTACTACCTCGAGGAACTGTAACAACACAACATCAACAGAAAAAACTGAAGGAGTTTGTTGTTTTTGTTGTTTATATTTATTGTGATTGGTGGCTCATATGTCAGTCTGCTTCAAATGCCCCATGGTTTGATTTGTGCTTTTACAAGACTCTGCTCAACTATAAAGCTGTCAACTCAACCATTTCAGTCAGCGCTGTGAAAGCCTTTGATAGACATTTGTGGTATTTAACCCCAGAACTGGTTGTTTTGGCACTGTTCAGCAATGCAATTCCTCAAAAGGATCGTCGTGCCCTTGCAGATGTGTTACTGGCCATACAACCAGATGAAATGCCAAGCACTCCAAAACACCGCTACGGTTCTGGATATGGCAAACCGTCAT
This sequence comes from Myxine glutinosa, assembly GCF_964187855.1. NCBI lineage: Eukaryota > Metazoa > Chordata > Myxini > Myxiniformes > Myxinidae > Myxine > Myxine glutinosa. The sequence continues at coordinate 88,470,133 of NC_136269.1, forward strand.
TTCCAAAAATTACAGAAGCGACAACCCTGGCTGATCTTGTGAACGAGGACTCGTGGTTTACAGTAAACCTTCTTCACCTAGATATGACCTTCCTAACAGAGGATGTTGACACTTGGCAGAACAATGAGCACTTCAAGGCAGCCAAGTCCATTGTGGATGGGCTTAATGTTGTGAATGACCCTGCGGAGAGAGCAGTAAAGCTCGCAACTGATTTTGTCTCAACTGCAAGAAGAGAAGACCACTTCCAAAATCTTCTTCAAGTGGTTGAATGTGACCGCAAAGCGAGGCCAAATTTGCGGAAACGAGCAAAGTTGGAGTAGTGACATTGGCGTTGTGCTTAATACATTTTCAAACTTTTAATCAATGAAAGTACAATACTACAACACTGTACTACAACTTTGTAATATGAAGAACGATTTTGGTTAATTTTACATTGACATGTAAGGTTGTTTTAACTGTTTGATATTAGGCATTTAGTAAAAGTAGGACTTTACTTTTGTATATAGGTATAATGGTTAATTTTACATTATCTTGTAGTTAATTTTACATTATCTTGTAAAGTAGTTTAGCTGTGGCCCTAAATGGCCCTAAATATATAAAAGTGGCCGGTGGCCACCCAGGACCACCTCTGATTTCATCTATTTTTTGCATACATACTTCTACCAACAAGTGTAACATTTGAGGGAATAGACATTAAAATACAACAACTTTTTGAAAATCATGGGGCGTTTGATGCACCCTAACCTGGAGGGAGGAGTGTGATTGAAGTGAGTGTGGGAGTTTGTTCCAGAGGCGGGAGAAAAGAGGAATGAAAGAGTGAAGGTGAGCAGAGAGCCGAGATTTCGGCAGTTTAACCATCAGAGGGTGGCTGGCAGATCTTGTGCGACCTGTAGGAATATTTGGGGGACAGAGCACAGAGAGAGCTGGGGGAGCAAGGCCGGAGAGGAGTCGGTAGAAGACAGAAAGACCACCTACCTGCCTGCGGTGAGTGAGTGAAAGGCCCTCAGAGATAGCTTCATCGCGGGAGATTCCAATGATTCTGAAAGCTTTGGATTCAACAGCGTGAAGCCGAGCCAGGTGTGAGGCAGGAGCACCAGCCCATAGGGGAGAACAGTATTCCATTGAGCTGCGGATGAAAGCCTTGTATGTGGTGAGGAGCTCAGGTGTGCCGAGGAAGGACTTCGCACGACGGAGGATGCCCAGTCGGCGACTGGCTTTGGAGGCCAGCTTGGAAATGTGGTTTTCCCAAGAAAGATCATGGCAGATGGTGAGACCCAAAAGCTTGAGCGACAGAACTTCTTGGAGAGGATTGTTGAGAAAGTAGATGGGAGGGTTGTCCAGTCGATCTTTTCGGAGAGACATAGTAAGAGTGTGAGATTTGTCAGGATTGAAAGACATGTTCCACATGTTTGACCAGTCTGTGATTTTGTCCAGGTCTTCAGAGAGTGAGGAGGCTGCAGACTGCCGATCTGAGGGAAGAGGAATGGAGCGGCAGAGAGTGGAGTCATCAGCAACGAGATACAGAGGATTTTCCAGAGAGTCGGAGAGATCATTGATAAAGACCAGAAAAAGCACAGGGCCCAGCACACTGCCTTGGAGAACTCCAGCCTGAACGGGAAGGGGAGATGAGAGAAATCCATTCAGGGCCACACGTTGACTACGACCAGAGAGGAAGTCCGCAAGCCATGCATGGAGATTTCCATGGATACCATAGGAGGAGAGTTTGGTGAGCAGAGCTGGGTGCCAGACCGTATCGAAGGCACGTGATATGTCAAGGGAGACAGCTCTGATTTCCTGTTTGGCATTGAGGACCTCCATCCATTGTTGAGACAGCAGAAGCAGCATGTCCAGAGTAGAGTGACCTGGGCTGAAACCAAATTGATGATCAGAGATCAAGCCATTGGAGAAGAGGAAAGATTTCATATCCGAAGCAATGATGGATTCCATGACTTTGCTGATAATTGGGAGCAGGCTGATTGGTCTGTAGTTGCAAGGATCTGTTTTTGCACCTTTTTTGTGTAAAGCGGTAATGTTTGCTGATTTCCAGGATGCTGGCAGATGACCTTGAGCAAAAGATAGGGTGAAAAGAACAGAGAGAGGGTGAGATAGAGCGGCAGAGCAGGATTTTAGGACCCGTGGGCTGATGCCATCTGGTCCAGTTGCAGAATCAGAGTCGAGGTTTGATGCAATTACCCTAAAAACTTTTTAAAATATACTAAACCTATATTTTCAGGGACAAGGAATCCAATGAAAGTATCAAATTAGTGCTATGGGGAATGGTAAGACACGAATCAAAGGTTTTGAATTGCAAAATACTGTCTTTATATTCGCGATAAGTTGCATAATCAAATACATGTTATCATTTTGTACAGGCAGTTAATAACATCAAAATGTGTCACAATAATTCATCTATCTATAATTCCAGTAATCTCTGTCTGTACGTTTGTCTGTGACCGCTGTTTCTCGACAACCACGGGTCCGATATACTTTTAACTTGCCAGGTATATTGCTGGGGACCCGAGGATGTGCCTTTTCAAGGTTTCATATTAATCGGACAATTACTTACCGAGCTATGTCCAAAAAACGATTCAACCAATCAGAGAGCAGCGAACGATCGCGTGTGCCGAACGTGGCGGGCACACTCTGCCTCGGATGGCACATTTGAGAGCGTATTCATTTATTTCACGTTTGCAAACTATGTTGGCGTTAAACTATGTTTTACAACTAATAAAAACGAATTTGCGATTCATTCGCTTTCCTGCGCGTTTGTGCACGCGATGGCGATTTCTTTACCAAACTCCGGAAGCCGTTCGCTTTGGACCAAACCATTGCATGTAAATAGAGGGGGGGGGATTGTCACCACTCGCAAGCCGTTCGCTTTGGACCAAACCATTTCATGTAAATAGAGGGGGGGGATATAATTTTAGATATAGATATAGTACGGGCATGCCCTAGTATCACCAAACATACACAGGCAGTCAGCAAAATCATATATACACACGCAGTCAGTATAACTTCACATCTACACAGGCAGTCAATGGCATCAAACATACACGATTACAGAATATGCCATTTAGAGTTCGTCATCACTGTCCTGTGTGTCGTATCCGACAATATAGTCCGCATCGTTTTCACAGTCCGTTCCACACAAGCAAAGGTCGGTCAAATTGATTGGCAAATCGAATTGGTCGAATGGTCGATCGAATCGAATTCGATGAATCGAATCGAATCGAATCGATTGAATTGGTCGAATGGTCGATCGAAGCGATTGGTCGAATTGGTCGAATGGAATTGGTCGATTGGTCGAATTGGTCGAATCGAATTGGTCGGAATTGGCAAATGTAAACATTGATTTTCAGATTTTCCATGTAATAACGTTTCCAAAAATGTATAGGTTTGCTAATCTACCATGATTTTGAACGAAAAAACATAGTGAACCTGACTAGAACTGCAATATCGCACAAACATTCTCTTATTGTGTCCAAGTATCTCGTTTTTTCAGGGTGATCCAAAAGTGCCAAGTAAATGTCATAGTTCTGGGTCTACCGGTGACAGGTACATGATGCACTGACTCAATTGCTTCATACCTTTCTTCACCTCCGCCACCGAAGGTAGGCAGAGGTTATGATTTCACCCCTGTCTGTCTTGTCTGTCTGTTTCTGTCTTTGACCAGGATATCTCAAAAGTTATGGATGGATTCGGATGGAATTTGGTGGACAGGTTGGGTGTGTGACAAGGACAAATTGATTGGATCTTGGTGACGATCCGGATTCAGATACTATAATTATCCAAGTGGTTGATTCTTCACAGTTGAGAGATCGGGCCAAAACCGATATATAGCTTGATACCTCAAAACGTTGTGGCCAAATTTGGACGAATGGCGGTGGATGAGTTGGGTAGGTGACAAGAAAAAGCCGATTAGATTTTGGTTAAGGCCGAGATGCGGATTCAGCCGATCAGTGGGATACAAAACATAAACTGTTCAGTCTGGTGATGGTATGCACTCTACTGAGTGCCGTTCTAGTTTATCAAGTTTATTGTCTCTGGCCTCTAAGGTCATTGATTAGGAGAACTGGGAATGCCCTTCACACATTTTCCTGCTTGCAGATGAACATATCAACACTTAAATGCTACTTGGTAGTCAACCGGTGAGATGCACTACCTCTGTCATCCATGAGCATTCGGCCAATCTGAAAAAGAAAGAAAACAAGTACAGATACATTCAAAGTACACCGCCCCCATGCCAAATAATTAAATATCCTACAGCGCGGCATTGCCGGGGCGCCTCCGGCGCCCGGCAATACCGCAGTACAGCTTATAGAGGCTGCTTTGGGAGGGAGAGGTGTACGCTAATTCATTGATTAATTGTATAATTAAAATCAATAAAAGATTATCACAAATTATTTTCTTAATCAATTGGCTAATAGCATAACTAAACCACTCGTGCTTCATCCGAAGATGTATCTTTTAGAAATTTAATTAAATAAGTAATTAATAAAAAATTAAATAATTAATTGATTCACCAATAAATAATTTATCGATTAAATGATTAATCAATAAATCAAAAATATCCTTGATAGCCACATCACTTGGTCACTGCCATGTCCAAACACACTGTAACCCCGATATAACGAACTTCTCGGGAGACATAAAAAAAAGTTCGTTATTTTGAAGTGTTCGTAATACTGAATAATGTACGAATCACCATACTATCACACCTATTCATATGCAAAACAACAAACTCTTTGTATTGTTCATTCATGTACATTTTATTGTTCGATTGTACGAATAAAAAACTTTAAAAAGCATTGCTGTTGTGTCATTGTTTAAGAGTTCATGTATAAATAAAATGTTCAAGTTCATGTCATATTCACCGAATGTTCAATTTACTGCGTGAAGAAACTGGTAATCTTGGATTGTTTACTCTTGGAGGTGGCGTTTTCTTTGCGTGCATAAGATAATAGCTGACGGAGCTGTAAAACTTTAATGCGGTCGACTGGTTGCCCTTCAAACCAGGAAAGTGCTGTTTCAAGTCCGGCAATTACATCAGATGTTGCTGGAACTTCTTGTGGTTCATTGGTGTCATCAGAGTCACATTCGATGTCACACTGCAGTGTTGTTTCACGAACGGAGGCGATAATTTCTTCATCGGTCATCGAACTGGTCACGGGAACGTCTTCATCGACGTCCACCCACATAATCGTTAAACAATAGAATCTCATTAAATATGCGGGGGACAGGAAGTTCGTTCGTTATATCCGGAAGTTCGTAATACTGGTGTTCGTTATAGCGGGGTTCCAGTGTATTAGCTTCCCAGCTCAAAAGGTGCCTGAGATATTGGCCAAATGAGAAAGAAAATAAATAAATGATTATTAATAAAAATAAATAATAATCATTAAAAATTTAAATTATCAATCAATTCGGTCACAGAACACATAAACCACCACCATTCCATCAGAATCTGTAACTGGGGAAAAAAATTTTTTTTTAGTAATTAATCGAATAATTAAATAATTCATCGATTCATTGATTAATTGATTAATCAATAAATCAAAAATATCCTTGATAGCCACATCACTTGGTCACTCATGTCCAAATATTAGCTTCCGATCTCAAAAGGTGCCTGAGATATTGGCCAAATGAGAAAGAAAATAAATAAATGATAAATAATGAAAATAAATAAATAATAATCATAAAAAATTAAATTATTAATCAATTCGGTCAGAGAACACGTAAACCACCACCCTTTCATCAGAATCTGTAACTTAAAAAAAAATTAAAAAAATTGTCATTAATTAAATAATTAATCGATTAATTGATTAATTGATTAATTAATAAATCAAAAATAGCCTTTGCAGCCAAATCACCTGGTCATTGGCATGTCCAAATATCAGCTTCCTAACTCAAAAGGTGCCTGAGTTGATGGTCAGAAGAGAAAGGAAATTCGATTAATTAAATAAGTACTTAATTAATCGCTAATAATTAAATAACTCATCAATTAATTGATTAATCAAAAAACAAAAAATACTGTTTTTGACAAAGGACTTGCTCACTATTGTGCCGAAATTTCAGCTTCCTCGCTCAAAGGATGGCTGAGATATCGCCCGGACAACCAAGAAAACAAGAAAACAAACAAACAGAGTGAAAACTGAGTACTCCCTTTCAGCGTGCGTCACTGCCGAGCCCCCTTCGGTGCCCAGCAATGACGATTTGCAATGCCTGGAGAGTGGAGATGGCATAGGAAAGGTGCGGTGTACAACAAAAGACCAATGTCAGAATCCTTGATGAAAACATCATGAAAGTCACTTACTTGCTCAGTACTTTTACATCACCCTGTGTTTGTAGAAATATACAAAACAAGTACACATACATTCAAAGTACACCGCCCCATGCCAAATAATTAAATATGCTGCAGCGCGGCATTGCCGGGGCGCCTCCGGCGCCCGGCAATACCGCAGTGCAGCTCATTGAGGCTGCATTGGGAGGGAGAGGTGTACACTAATTGATTGATTAATTGTATAATTAAAATCAATAAAAGATTATCACAAAATATTTTCATAATCAATTGGCTAATCGCATAACTAAACCACTAGTGCTTCATCCGAAGATGTATCTTTTAGAAATTTAATTAAATAAGTCATTTATAAAAAATTAAATAATTAATTGATTACTCAATAAATAATTAATCGATTAATCAATAAATAATTAATAGATGAAATGATTAATCAATAAATCAAAAATATCCTTGATAGCCACATCACTTGGTCACTCATGTCCAAATATTAGCTTCCCAGCTCAAAAGGTGCCTGAGATATTGGCCAAATGAGAAAGAAAATAAATAAATGATTAATAATGAAAATAAATAAATAATAATCATAAAAAAATTAAATTATTAATCAATTTGGTCAGAGAACAAATAAACTACCACTATTTCATCAGAATCTGTAACTTCAAAAAAAAATTTTTTTTTGTCATTAGTCGAATAATTACATAATTAATCGATTAATTGATTAATTAATAAATCAAAAATATCCTTTGCAGCACAATCACCTGGTCATTGGCATGTCCAAATATCAGCTTCCTAACTCAAAAGGTGCCTGAGTTAATGGTACGAAGAGAAAGGAAATTTAATTAATTAAATAAGTACTTCATTAATCGCTAATAATTAAATAACTCCTCAATTAATTGATTAATCAAAAAACAAAAAATAACGTTTTTGACAAAGGACTTGCTCACTACTGTGCCGAAATTTCAGCTTCCTAGCTCAAAGGATGGCTGAGATATCGCCCGGACAAACAAACAAGAAAGCAAGAAAACAAGAAACCAGAGTGAAAACTGAGTACTCTCTTTCAGCGTGCGTCACTGTCGAGCCCCCTTTGGTGCCCGGCAATGACGATTTGCAATGCCTGGAGATGGCATAGGAAAGGAGCGGTGTACAATTAACCTTTACACATCCTGAAGTAGGTTGTGTAAAGCAGTTACTGCTATCACAAATCTGTTTTTTTCTGATTGATATGACTTAATAACTGGTATCAAAGTTCCAAGGATTAAAAACAATCAATTGTTTTACGTTTGGTCGCTTATTGGTTCTTACCCTTGTCATGTCTTGTTGTACAAGGTCATACATTTTGCCAACTTGAATATTAACGCATATCAGGAGAATGTAAGCTGTGTTTGTATTGATAAGCGTCGCATATCAATGAATGCAAAATGCTGAATCATTCTTGTTCAGCAGGCTCATCTATGTGCTCTGCACCATGTAATGTCACATGAGCGTCGAATGAATTTGGCAACGCCCTACGCCATGTATTAACTCGTGCGTCGAGTCCTGCCTGTTCTTAACCTGTTACTTGCAAGCTAATTTCCAGGCCCTTTCCATCAATCAACGTGTATTTGCTGTTGCGATATTGTTGAAAGTACTCGTCAGATTTTTTTTGGAACGTTTTGATTTTTCTGTAAAGTGTTTTGTAGATAATGTGTGAAATGTCAGGATTTGAAAATATCTAAATTTTTACTCTATTCTGATGGGAAAGGCATCTAAAGCACTTGACAATCCATGTTGGATGTTTAAACATCAGGAACAAGAATGGAAAATGGATTGTTCTTGCATTTGATTCTACCACCTTTCAGATCAGTACTGGAGTACTGGATCAGATACTGGATCAGATAACCAGCAAGGTTATCTTTCTGGTCTGTCACATTATCTTTACCCTTCCTTCAACCTTGGCTTCCTGTTATAGCATCAACAAGACAACCATTACCATTTTTGGCAGCCACACAGTCTGCTTACAATAATGTGGCAGAATGTAGAAATTGTATTATCGGTTAACTGCCACTTTCATTCGATGTACAATTATGTATTCCTTGATGTGCAATTTTGTAATTTACATTGGCACACGTCTGGAAAGAAAAAATATCATTATAAATACAAGATGGAACAGTGTTTTTCATGCATGCATGTGGAATGTTAGGTTAGGTTTGGTTTGGGAACTGAAGTAAGCCGTCGTACACTTCCTGCCGAGTCTTTTCAGTTTCATACAAAGATACCATGAAATGATGTTGACTTGTGACGTCATATGTTGTCATCTTCATGGCTTCTGCAAGTCACTTTCTTCCACTCGTGTAACAGTGACAATGGACAGTTTTTAATACAGTTGACTCACTCATTCAATTACCTGGAAATTCAATGTAAACTATTCTTGCTGATTTCAATGCTACCAATTTGCATACACCTGTTTTGTTAACATTGATTCCAGTCTCACGGAGGAGCGTGCACAGCAATCACATTCAGGACATGGACATTGGACATGAGCTGTCATCGATGCACTTTTCCAATGAAATGGACAAACACGTATTGTGGCTGCAGGATTTGAACCTGGGTTCCCTGTATCATGAGTCATGGGTTCAGATTGCAATAATGAATAGGCCAACCTTAATATTTACACTTTTACAGTATAGCATTCTGTATACTCGATTGTACTGCATACTGTTTCGTGACTGGCTCTATGGCAGTAAAAACTGGGCTCCATTTGCTTTGGCTTCTTTGCTCGACATCGTGCTCCTGCTCTTGACTTCCAGGGATCGGAGACACCAATGGAAGTGCCAGCACATTAAAATGGAACAATATTTGATTACCTGCAAAAATAATGTCAATGGACTATGTGTAGATCGAGATAGGATGAAGAATGTTAATGAATTAACATCATCACCTCAAACAATTTCTACGATTGAGCCATGTTCCAAACTGTTCCTCGTCTAGTAAACCAGATTTGCCCTTAAGTAGCTGTTGGTATTTTTTACCAAATCCCATTATTCAGGCATGAGATATTTCTGCGGATTTCCTATGTTTTCTGCATCCGAGTCATTATAGAGATTCGTATAAATCTTTTTTAAAAATTTGAATTACAATACAAGTTGTAAGACTCGTAATGGAGCTTCCATTCACACACCTCACACACACATGGACATGCAGACGTGACACGATACAGGACTATTGGATGAGACAAACACAGCCCAATGAGCTTGGGGGAGGATCCAACACTTCCCAGGGCACTCTGGGTGCCAATGATGTTACAACTATGGAATCGCTTTTCTCACTGCACTCAGCGGGGACTTTCCTCGGGAGGAATCTCCTCCTCCCCATGGATGCCAACCTATGGGGATTGTTCGTTCTCTTCTCCTTTTAAATGCCCAACGTCAAGCGAGGAAAGGGCACGTACCTTTTTTTTTTTTAATCTGTGGTATGACTCGGCCGGGGTTTGAACCACTGACCGCCCAGACTCGGCGTCCACTCTAACCATTACAACATTACAACATAATCTTGTAAGTATTATTAAATCTCGTGTAAAAAAAAAATACAAATAAAAGAAGTAAAAACGTTTTGAGGGGGTTATTCTGTCTTGAATAAGAATATTCAACTTATCTAGTTATCCACTAGTTCTGTCAAGTCGTGTCCGACTTCTGGTGACATTCATGATCAGATTTCCCCAAACATACCTCTCCTGCCCTGCTTACCGAAGCTCTGGCAGAGACCATATTCAACTATGATATTACGTGGATATAAATAATACCAAACTATCTGGCCAAGTCTTTATTTTCAACAACCATAAAGCATACCATCTCATCTTTGTCACGTCTATTTTGTATTTAAGCTTACATCTGGCTTTTCTTTTCCGACCCTCTTGTACCGCTGCCCTCCTCTAACCACTCCAGGTCGCACATATTTCTCAAAAAGAAACCGTCACCTGCTCGCCCTCAAAGTCCAGACTGGTTTTCCACCTGCATTTCTCCCAATTGTGGAATCTTCTCCCAGTCTGTTGTCTCATCCTCACTGCAGTACTTTAAATCTGCTGCCCATCATCACCTCACGTGCTCACCCTTGCACATCCACAATCTTTTCTACACGAGCTGATTCTTTCCCATTCTGTTCTTTGGGCTATTTTACTCATTATGCCTCCGCCAACAAAGTCGCCGGAGGCATTATGTTTTCGGGTTGTCTGTCCGTTCATCCATCCGTACGGGCTAAACCTCGTTTTTCTCAGCAACCATATGTCCGATTGAGACAAAACTTTCAGGGTAGGAGTGACACCCATGCAGAATGTTTTTATGATAATTGTGATGTCATAGTTCACGTGGAATGGCAGCCATCTTGGATTAAAAGCAAATAATTAAAAAATTATTTCTTGGAAACCGCTGAATGGAAAAATTTGAAACTTGCCACATTGTCAAGTATTCCCAATGGGGAACAAAAGCATGATAATGAATGATAATGACTCCCAATGGGGAACAAAAGCATGATAATGATGACATCATAGGTGAAGTGGTATACCAGCCAAAAATGTTTTAATCAAATTCCTTATCCTAAAAATCTGAAATTGCATTGTATTATTTCTGAAATTGCATTATAAAATCTGAAATGTACCCATTTGTATTGAAATATTAAATTTATGACTATCATATGTCACATGGTTTGGCAGCCATATTATATTGAAGGAAAATATGAAATAATTATATCTCTGAAACCGTTCACCCTATCGATGTGAAATTTTACAAATATCTTACAGCACTGTTCCATATAGTTTGAAAATGATGATGTCATAGGTCACGTCGTTTGGCAGCCGTCTTGGATAGAAAAACGAACCTTATCCGATCAACACGGAACTTCACAAACGTGATCCACTACCCATACATATGCAGAGTGATGGCATCTACCCGTTGTGGGACTATGCGAAGGCATATTGATGACAGTCGCATTGTTCTAGTTTTTGTGTTATTCTTCCTTTCCTCTGTGTGAATGTACACCCCTCCCCCAATAGCCTTTGATAGTTTGTAAACCTGCTGCATTTTGTCACTTAGAGATAAGTTGAATATTAGCTTGTACCTGCTGCTGCATTTGAGCCTGGGGAGTAACGGCTTAAATTTAAGTTCAGTCTTGAGGTTGAACAGATGTAGTTTTCTGGCTCTCCTGAGAGTGGACACTTGTTGTGAGCTATGTGGAATGATCCAATGTTGCCTTCAGTCATAATTCCCTTCCTGGAAGAGGTGACAAGTTCTTTCAAGGCAACTGCCTCACCGCATAATTCAGTGTCCCATGGGTGGGAGAATGGGTATGATGATAATAACAACTGAAGATGTCATTGGCTGAATCTGTGCTCAAGAGAGAGAGAGACAGACAGACAGACAGAGACATGATCCTCATTAAATAAAAATGACCTTGTTAAAAATATATATTTCATGGTGATCACTGCTTTTGTTCCTTTCCATGAAGATCTTCCATTTTCATGCTATAACCAAACCTCTCTCATCATTGGATCATTCGGCAATAAAAACGAAACCTTGAACCCTTTTCCATCTGTTGTTCACCATGGCATGTCCCACAAAATCCCATCTCGCTATTGAATTCTTCGATATTTAATAATACCTGCTTCACACAAATGCTATCTGCCATTTATGTCTGCTGTCGATCGCATCATGCGTCGCCGATAGTGGAAATAATAGCTGAGAATCAATTGTCTCCCTCTATTTATTGACTTCTCGCATGCAAAGTTTTTGAAATGTTTTTGTTAATATACCAGTTTATCCTTTAATTACATTATCAAAAGGGGAACCACAGACTGACGGTAATGTTAAGATGTGATTAATAATACACGATGTGCAAATAGAGGTGGAAAAAGTTTGATTTTTGTAATTTCATTCCTGGTTATTAGGTAACAAAATGTGAAAATTTTGAAAGGGGACTTTCCAAAGGGACTGTATTTTAACATATATGTATATATACAGTCACGTGAAAAAGTAAGTACACCCCATGTAAAGTGTTGACTTTTTCAACATATTTCAACATACAGCTATTTGATCTTCATTTCAACAATATTGATAGATAAAGGTGATATAATATAACAAATATCATGAAACATTTACATTTTGTAGTCCATTGTATAATTTAAATAAACATAAATGCAAATTTCGCATGTGGAAAAAGTAAGTACACCCCTACATTTATCACTACTTCAAATACCTAAAATTAGAATCAGGTGCACCAGCTCAGGTGCACATGACAAGAACACCATTAGAGAGGATCTTGGAGAAACCTGTCTTATTTAAACCTCAGACATTTAGTTTGGTTTGCTCTTTGTTGTTGAAGTGTGTGGCGTCACCATGCCTAGATCAAAAGAGCTCTCTGAGGCCTTCAGAAAGAAGGTTATAGATGCCTACGAGTCTGGGAAGGGATTTAAAAAGATCTCCAAACAATTTGAAATCAATCATTCGACTGTCCGGAAGATCATCTACAAGTCGAGAAGATTCCAAACAACTGCCAACTTGTTCAGGCCAGGCCGCCCCAGCAAGTTCAGCCCGAGAGCAGACCGCAAGATGTTGAAAGAGGTCTCTAAGGACCCCAGAATGTCATCAAGCGACCTACAGGTAGCTCTTGCCACTGTTGATGTCAAAGTGCACGAGTCTACCATGAGAAAGAGGCTGCTCAAATTTGATCTACATGGGAGATGTGCCAGGAGGAAACATTTGCTGTCCAGAAATAACATCGGGGCAAGACTAAAGTTAGCCAATGAACACCTGGGCAAAGACCAGCACTTCTGGAACAATGTGCTCTGGACGGATGAGTCAAAGGTAGAGCTATTTGGCCACAGTACCATAAGACATCTTTGGCGAAAACCAAAGACAGCATTTGACCACAAGAACCTGATACCAACTGTAAAGCATGGTGGTGGAAATATTATGGCTTGGGGCAGCTTTGCTGCATCAGGGCCTGGGCAGCTCACCATCATAGAATCCACTATGAATTCTTCATTGTACCAGAGGGTGCTTGAGGATAATGTGAGGCCATCTGTCGGAAAGTTGAAGCTCAACCGAAGGTGGACCTTGCAACATGACAATGACCCTAAAAATACCAGTAAATCCACCAAGGAATGGCTGAAAAGAAAGAAATGGAGGGTTCTGGAATGGCCAAGTCAAAGCCCAGATCTAAATCCCATCGAGATGTTGTGGTGAGATTTGAAATGAGCTGTGCATGCAATTGTGCATGCTGTGCAACAATTTTTTGTTGAATAAATTATTGCAAAGTCAATCTTTCATTGTTTTTTGTTCAATTAGATCACCTTTATCTATAGATACTGTTCAAATGAAGATCAAATATTGATATGTCCACATATGTTAAAAAGATTTAAAAAACATTTCATGGGGTGTACTTACTTTTTCCACATGCAAAATTTGCATTTATGTTTATTTATATTATACAATGGACTACAAAATGTAAATGTTTATGATATTTGCTAAATTATATCACCTTTATCTATCAATATTGTTGAAATGAAGATCAAATAGCTATATCTTGAAATATGTTGAAAAAGTCAAAACTTTACATGGGGTGTCCTTACTTTTTCACGTGACTGTATAATGTATATATATATATATATATATATATATTATATACCTTAATAGGAGCAATAAGTACCATCTGCCACATGGCACATTATCTCTGGTATTCACTCATTATATGGAATCGCCTGGATGCAGCCGGGAGTAACAATCCAAATACAGACTTGGCATTTAATATGGAATATTTTTTTTGTGGGGGTGAACTTACTTTTCAAGATGACTTAGAACCAAAAGTTCATTGGAATTATGTTGAAATTATTCTAGATTTTGTTAATGTGACCTTTAAAAGAAACAAAAACCACATTTGACAATTCGAAGCAAATAAATTGATCCTTGAAAGTGATGTAAACTGATATCGAACTCAATTCACGGACAGTACTGTGTTAAACTTCTGTGCGTTTTCCAGAAGTATCTCTTCATTTTGCGCATTAGCCAAAAAAATTTCAACAAAAACAAAAGCTAAATTATGACTGGGATTACGGACAGTAAAATTACAGTTCAGTACTTCGTGTAACCCCCACGAGCATTCAGGAGAGCACGTACACGTCGAGGCATGCTGTTCACGAGATTTGCCAAGGTTTGGACAGGAATCGCTTGCCATGCAGTGACAATAGCCTGCTGCAATTCACGCACAGAGGTCGGCTGCTGGTCCAAGTTGTCGATTTGACGCGTTAATTCTGCCCACAAGTTCTCTTTCGGATTCATATCCGGGGACGTGGCAGGCCACTCCATATGCTTTACACCACGGTCAGCAAGAAAGTGTTGGATCATGCGAGCACGATGAGGCCGTGCATTGTCATCTTGGAAGACAAAGTTTCCTCGAAAGGCTGCACGAGCAAATGGAAGCAATGTTTCTTCCAGAATGACCCTGTACTTGAACTGGTTCAGGTTTCCATTCAGAAGAACCAGGTCAGTTTTGCCCCCTGCATGAAAAGCAGCCCAAACCATCACCCCACCACCTCCAGCTTGGACTCTTGGCACTATACAATCTTCGTTGTGGGCTTCATGCACTTGTCTGCGCATTCGGACGCGGCCATCTTGACGATAGACCAAAAATCTAGACTCGTCACTGAAGGTCACGTGATTCCAGTGTCCTGGCTGCCATTGACGGTGCTCTCTGGCCCACCGCAATCGGCGCTGGCTGTGTTGTCTGCTCAGGCGTGGCTTCCTCAGGGGACGCCCTGCACGATAGCCTGCTTGAACCAGTCGTTGGTTGACTAGCCTTCTGGATACAGGCACATTTGTCAGTTGCTGCCACTCAGCCCTAAGCCGATTAGCTGACTTGGTACGGCCATTGTAGACTAACCGGTGCAGCTGGCGATCATCTCTCCTTGTGGTTCTGCGTGGACGTCCTGGCCTCGGTATTGGAGTAGGGACACCCCTCTGAGCATTTCGTTTCAGGATCTTTGACACCTGACCTTGAGTGATGCCATGCTGCCGAGCAATAGCACGCTGTTTCATGCCAGAATTTCGTAAAGCCACCACTCCATGACAAACAGCATTGTCAAGCTGACGGACCATCTCCAGAGGAAGCGGCAATAACTTTTGTAGATGTGCAGCAGGTGTTTTCCACTAATACAGAACGCAACAACCCTTATATACCCGATTGTGAAGCCAATCGTCAAATGTACCTGTCCTTACATTTTGTCACGCCACCTGTGATATAATCCTGTTATTGACTTCTTGCTGTGAAAGACAATCAGTGACATGGTTCTTTCAACAAAGACATCACCGAAGGGTAAAATAAACTCACCAGATTGATATACTGAGTTCAGAAAGTAAACCCAAGTCAAGAAAAAATATATAATCCATATTAAATGCCAAGTCTGTATATCTTCAGTTCTCCAGCTTTCAATGTACATACGCATACCATACATTCCCAGTGTGTACCACGGTTTAGAATAGGTACACTGTATCCCTGCGCATCGTAAGAGGCGACCAAGGGTTGGCGTCAGGAAGGGCATCCGGCCATAAAAACATTGCCTCAAACAGGGAACCATGATTGTCATGGGGCCCGCAAGGCTAACCCCCGCTCTAGTGGGGAAAAATGGCCTCAAAACGATCATTCATTCATTATTCTCCAGCTTTCAATGAGCGCACGTAATGACGTCACTGCCATGGACATACGCTCTGCCTGTCAAGCTCTCAAGAGAACCCTCCGACAGAGCAGAATTTTGATCTTAGTTCAGATACTGTCATAAGTGTATGCAAAACTCACAGTTACCGACCTGGTTTCGCCCTTTTGGGGCTCATCAGGGCAACGCAGTGAGACCTGCATACACTTATGACTGAAAACCCTTTCGGTTATATACCAGTTACTATACGATTTCATACCATCAGTGGTAAACCGCTATTAAGGTATCCCATCCAGCTATGCTGTACCCTAATGGGAGCGATAAGTACCATCTGCCACATGGCACATTATCTCTGGTATCCACTCATTACATGGAATCGCCTGGATGCAGCCGGGAGTAACAATCCAAATTTATTTTCAGTTCTCCAGCTTTCAATGAGCGCACGTAATGACGTCACTGCCATGTGCATACGCTCTGCCTGTCAAGCTCTCAAGAGAACCCTCCTACAGAGCAGAATTTTGATCTTAGTTCAGATACTGTCATAAGTGTATGCAAAACTCACAGGAGTCCCCACCCCTCCCTCTCCCCCTACACCCTCCCCCTCCCCCCCACTCCTCTCCCCCTCCTCCCTCCCCCTCCCCCTCCCCCCACCTCCCCCACCTTGACCACATTGTGCCTGTCAAGCTCTCAAGAGATTGCCATGTACACTTATGACAGTATCTGAACTAAGATCAAAATTCTGCTCTGTCGGAGGATTCTCTTGAGAGCTTGACAGGCAGAGCGTATGTACATGGCAGTGACATCATTACGTGCGCTCATTGAAAGCTGGAGAACTGAAGATATATTTGGTATATATATATATATCTATATATATAAAACACAGTTTGTGTGTGTGTGTGTGTGTGTGTGTGTGTGTGTGTGTGTGTGTGTGTGTGTGTGTGTGTGTGTGTGTGTGTGTGTGTGTGTGATGTTACCGATAGACTCCTAAACGGAGAGGCTCACAAACTTGATATTTGGCACAAACATGGCCATTGAGCCTGGTACGAACATGGTCGACCTCAAAATTTATTTCATAATATTTTTAAACCATATTTTTACCTCAGCGCATTTCAGCGAGGAATATTATGACCGGAATGGCAGAGCAGCGCGCTGATTCGCTCAGAGCGATCACGTGATGTTCCAACTTTGCCGCCATAATCTTACAGTTATGCGTTCGCACGTAATTCAGTTTTTTCACATTTCAGCGAGGAACATTGCCATTCACACCACATAGGTTTTTTTTTCTTTCATCTTTAGATCCATATTTTTAGCCATAATGTAGCGAACGTAGCGTAACGTAGCGTAGCTAACGTAGCGTTAGCATAACGTAGCGATCCTTGCTCAGGATCTTCGTCAGGTTCGCGAGCGAGTTAGCCAAAACGTAAAAGTGAAAACATATAGAATTTTTTATTCATATTTACCTCAGCGCATTTCAGCGAGGAACATTATACACGGAATCTCAGCTGGTCGCAGAGCAGCGCGCTGATTCGCTCAGAGCGATCACGTGATGTTCCAACTTTGCCGCCATAATCTCACAGTTATGCATTCGCACGTAATTCAGTTTTTTCACATTTCAGCGAGGAACATTGCCATTCACACCACATAGGTTTTTTTTCACTTTCATCTGATATTTGTGATTTATTTCAAACAAACTGTATTTGGGCTTATCTACGGTAATGGGGTATATTTGTGTTACATCAAGGACAAAAAATGAAGCTGATGAGCAGATTCTCATTTTTACATATTTCATTCTTTAGAGTGCACACTATCCAAAACTATAAAGATAAGGATAACTTTTTGTTTATAATAAATTATGCCGGCAGAGATAGCTCACGCTTCAGGCATGGTAACGCTACGAACGGGGACAGACAGACAAAAAAATACTCATTGAACACCTTTAAAATACATCATAATACAGCTTTGCAATCCATCAGTCATGTATACCGTAAATTTATCAAAATCGAGAGACTTTCTGTTGAACTGGATCTGCATAAACCTACCTGCCATAATATTGAACATATGGTAACGTTGGTAACGGGGACAGAATGCAATTCTACATTTTGCGATCGTTTTGTTCGCAAACGATCATCTCTTCACGCAAAAAACTTCTACAGCATAATGAAGCTGGTGTTCTACACAATTGCAAGAACTTGAAAATATGAATTAAAATTAACAACAAATCAGTGAAAACCTATCTTTCACGTTCGGAATTTCGGGGACAGACGCCATAACGAACGTGCACTACATTTTTGAAAATTCAGAAAAAATATTAAACGACTTTAAAAAAAAAAAAAAAAACGCAATAAGTTTACTTAATGATGTTGTAATTATTATTATAGAGATAAGGGAAAGAACTTGACCTCATATATGTGATTCTAATCATGTTTTATTTTGATATATGTTGGCGTGTCACGTTTTCACCCTTTTGTAGGAGGGTGGACATGGAACTTCATTTGAAATAAAAATCCAACGAAGTATTTTATTTGCACCAAACTATCTCTGGTATCTCTCCAGGGTGTGCCACATCTGAATTTAATATTTTGTACGACAAAAAATCATTGTGCTTTCGTCAGTTCAGTTAACAATAGAGGCATGCCACAAATGTCCCAATACCGTAGATAAGCCCATTTCCCATCTACATGGCCATGTATTCCTATTAACGTTATGTAAAGTACATAAATTGTGTGGATTACATCATTTGTGGATGTGATAAATTGCCAGAAACCATCTATATCCCTCCCCTCCCCTTCCCTCCTCCCCCTCCCTCCCGCTCCCCCTCCCTTTCCCCCCTCCCCCTCCCCCACCCACTCCCCTCCCCCTCCCCCACCCACTCCGCTCCCCCTCCCTTTCCCCCATGCCCCTCCCTTTCCACCCTACCCCTTCCATTCCGCCCCACCCCTTCCCCATCCCCCTCCCCTCCCCCTCCCTTTCCCCCATGCTCCTCCCTTTCCCCCTACCCCTTCCTTTCTGCCCTACCCCTTCCCCACCCCTCCCTCTCCCCCTCCCCCCTCCCCCTCCCCCCCACTCCTCTCCCCCTCCTCCCTCCCCCTCCCCCTCCCCCCACTCCTCTCCCCCTCCTCCCTCCCCCCCACTCCTCTCCCCCTCCTCCCTCCCCCTCCCCCTCCCCCTCCTCCCTCCCCCTCCCCTCCCCCTCCCCTCCCCCTCCTCCCTCCCCCTCCCCCCACTCCTCTCTCCCTCCCCCTACCCTTCCCCCCACTCCTCTCTCCCTCCCCCTACCCTTCCCCCCCTTCCCCCCCTCCCCCTCCCCCCTCCCACTCTCCCCTCTCCCCCCCTCCCACTCTCCCCCCCTCCCCCTCCCCCCACTCCTCTCTCCCTCCCCCTACCCTTCCCCCCACTCCTCTCTCCCTCCCCCTCCCCTCCCCCTCCCCCCACTCCTCTTCCCCTCCTCCCTCCCCCTCCCCCCCACTCCTCTCCCCTCCCATCCCTCCCCCTCCCCCCTCCCCCCTCCCCCCACTCCTCTTCCCCTCCTCCCTCCCCCTCCCCCCCACTCCTCTCCCCTCCCATCCTTCCCCCCTCCCTCTCCCCTTCCCCCCTCCCCCTCCCCCTCCTCCCCTACCCCTCCCCCCTCTTCCCTCTCCTCCCACCCTCCCACCCCCTCCCCCTCCCACCCCTCCCCCCCTCTCTTTTCCCCTCCCCCCCTCCCCCCTCTTCCCCCTCCTCCCTCTTCCCCCTCCTCCCTCTTCCCCCTCCTCCCTCTTCCCCCTCCTCCCCTCCCCCCCGTTCCCCTCCCCTCCCCCCCGTTCCCCTCCCCTTCTCCCTCCCCTCCCCCACCCGGCAATGCCGGGTACTTCTGCTAGTATATATATATATATAATCTCTGGAGAGAGTGAGAGGGTGGGTGTGAGTGCACATATACCCTCGGACCTCGCTGTCAGCGGGGGATACGTTCCTGGAAAAATCCACGAAAAGTGAAACCCACGAATATCGGGGCATTGTTTCAATGGAAAAAGGGGGGGGGGGGGGATAGGTTCCCTTGTCATGAAAATCTGCGCATAGAGAGGACCAAACCGCGAATGGCAAGGCAAAATTAGCGAATGGCGAGGCAAATCCCACAAATTTCTACGATAATCCGCAAAGGTTTTATAAATACCGTATGTGAAGCTAATGGCTGGTGAAAATTTTTTGCTCCCCTGAAAAACCGCAAATTTGCGGAACACGGCCGCGAATCGGAAAAAAACCGCGAATTTGCGGTGACTTTTCCGCGAATGGAGAAGCGGGTCGCATTTTATCACCCGTGAATATGCGGAACCTGCGAATCGTGGGGTCCGACAGTATATATGTATGTATGTATCTATGTATGTATATATATATATATATATTTATATGTATGTATGTATCTTCATTCATATATGTATGTATGTATGTATCTTCCGCTTCCGGTCCGGTCTGGAGAGGACGCTGGCGTTACTTGTTCGCCGCTTCTCCGACTGGGCCATTGTACATAGTTTGCTTTTCTGGTGGTCGTGGCGGATTTTTGACCGTTGGGTCTGCCCTCTGCTCGGTCCCGGCTCTGCTCCTGGCTTCGCCTGCCCGGCTCCTCCACTATTTCCTCAGGCCCGCTCCCGTTGTTTGCGGCGGTGGCTGTTTGCCGCTGTGGTCTTCATTAGCGGCTGCAGTCGTTTGCCGCTGCGTTTGCCGCTTTGCCTCCTCGACCTTGGCCTCGTACTCGTCCCTTCGCTCCTGCCTGGCATGGCTCTGAGGTACTCCGCCGCAGGGCTTCTTCTGCTCGGTACCCGCTCCACCCCATCATGCATCTCTGCCATTAAATCAAATGGACTCCTCCGACGACCCAGGTACATTCACCGTGGCTCCGGTCGTAAGTTTGTTTATTTGCAATCAGGTCACTCCATCCCCGTCCTCTGGTCGGCTCAGCGCACTCTCACTCTTCGTCCCAGCGCACCTGGTCACAGCAACGCACACGATCGCACCTCCTGCCTACGAACCCTGGCTAAATCACCTGAATTCATCCCTGCTGTTCAAAACAACATCAAGCTCACCCTGTTCAACACCCGGTCCCTCAACAACAAATGCCTCATCCTGAACGAATACATCCTGGATAACAAACTGGACTTTCTCTGTCTCACCGAAACCTGGCAACAACCTCTGGACTACTACACACTTAACCTCACCACACCCAATGGATATTCCTACGTCAATAAACCACGCTCGGAGGGCCGAGGTGGTGGAATTGCCGTTATCCACCGTCAAGACATCAAGACCAACCTCATCTCCATCTCATCTGCTCCATCATTTGAACACCTGGCTTTAAAACTCTCTGGTCGCACGCAGTCAGTCATGGCTGTCGTCTACCACCCTCCCAAACCACACCCATCATTCCTGTCTGACTTCTCCTACTTTCTGACCCAGCTATGTTCCCTCTCCCCCTCAATCCTCCTCCTTGGTGATTTCAATATCCACATGGACTCCACTGACTCCACAATAACCACTGACTTCACTGATTTACTCACCTGCTTTAACCTCACTCAACATGTCGACTTTCCTACCCATATCCGTGGTCACATTTTGGACCTTGTCTTCTCCACTGGATTAAATTTGCACCATCTCTATGGCTCCGACCTCACCCTCTCTGACCACTTAGCCATCACTCTGACCATCAACATCCCCGCCCCAACACCAAGGCATTATCGCACAATCAACTTCCATAAGCTAAACGCTCTTTCACCTACCTCATTCTCATCCACCCTCTCTGAAAAAATGTCCACTTCTCCCTTCATTGACCTCCACACCCCTTCCGACCTCACTGACTACTACAACCACACTCTCTCCTCCTGCCTTGACCAGCTTGCGCCTGTAAAAACCAAAACAGTTTCTTTCACCCATTCTGCTCCCTGGTTTACCCCTGAACTCCACCTGATGAAAACTCGTGCTCGCCAACTTGAAAGACTCCGCAATAAAACGGGTCTCACAGTTCACTCCCAAGCCTACAAGGACCACCTACAACACTACAAAGATGCCCTCTCCCGCGCCCGCTCTGCCTACTACTCTCAAATTATCCACTCTGGCTCCGGAAACCCAAAAGCACTCTTCTCGACAATAAACAAACTCCTCCGCCCCCTGAACACCACCACCCAGTCATTCACAGTAGACAACTGCATCTCCTTCCTCTCTTTCTTCCAACGCAAAATTGACAACATCTACAACAGCTTGACCACCGCCGCACCCGCTCCCCCTCCAACCACCTGCCCCCCCTTGTCCTGCCACCCCCTGTCTCGGTTCTCCCCAATCTCCCCTACTGACCTCTCTGAACTCCTCATAGGAATGAAAACTGCCACCTGCACTCTTGACCCCATCCCCTCCAGCTTTGTCAAAGCCTCCCTCCCTGCTCTCTCTCCACTTATCATTGCAACAATAAACTCCTCCCTGTCTACAGGCATCGTCCCACCTTCCCTCAAAATTGCTGCTGTTACCCCCATTCTAAAAAAACCTGGTCTAAACCCTGACACCCTAAACAACTTCAGACCCATCTCCAACCTACCCTTTCTGTCAAAAGTTTTGGAACGCGCTGTAGCCACTCAACTCAAACATCATCTCTCTGCCAATAACCTGTATGAAACATTCCAATCCGGATTCCGGTCCAACCACAGTACTGAAACTGCTCTCCTCAAAATCACCAATGACCTTCTCCTCTCCTCTGACGCTGGCAACCTCAACATTCTCGTCCTCCTCGACCTCAGCGCTGCCTTTGACACCATCGATCACACTATCCTCCTCACCCGACTTGAATCCACCTTTAACGTTACCGGCACTGCCCTCTCTTGGATTAAATCATACCTCTCTGACAGATGCCAGTTCATCTCCATCAATAACTGCAAATCCCCCACTGCTCCCCTCCCCCAAGGTGTCCCCCAAGGTTCAGTTCTTGGCCCCCTCCTCTTCATCCTTTACCTGTCCCCGCTCGGTCACTTAATCCGCCGTCATGGTCTCCAATTCCACTGCTTCGCCGATGACATCCAGCTTTTCATCTCCACCAAGTCCGTCTCCACCGACACCCACTCTATCCTGACAAACTGCATCACTGAAATAAAATCCTGGCTTCAAATCAACTTCCTCAAGCTTAACTGTGATAAATCTGAAATAATCATCATTGGCCCAAAAACGCTCACAAAATCCACCCATAACTTTGCCCTCAACATCGACGGTATCCCAGTATCCACCTCCCCTCACATCCGGAATCTTGGCGTCATCTTTGACCAAACCCTTTCCTTCGACAAATACACTAAACAGATCACAAAGACAGCCTTCTTTCACCTGAAAAACATTGCCCGTCTCCGCTCATCCCTCTCCTCCACGGCTGCAGAAACCCTCATCCACGCCTTCATCACCTCCCGTCTGGACTACTGCAATAGCCTCCTCTATGGTTCACCCTCAAAAATCACCAATAAACTCCAATACATTCAGAACTCCGCTGCCCGTCTACTCACCCATTCCCGGACCCGTGATCACATCACCCCCGTCCTTTACAAGCTTCACTGGCTCCCCATCCCCCAGAGAATCCAGTACAAAATCCTCCTCTTGACATACAAAGCCCTCCATAACCTGGCCCCATCCTACCTGGCTGACCTCCTCTCCAGACACACTCCCACCCATAACCTCCGCTCTGCTGGTACCAACCTCCTGACCCCCTCCATCCGGACCAAATTCAGATCCTGGGGGGACAGGGCCTTCTCCATCGCTGCTCCCACCCTCTGGAACTCACTACCTCACACCATCAGAGACTCCTCCTCACTCACCACATTCAAAACATCACTAAAGACCCACCTGTTCAACACTGCATTCAACATTCAACCCACAGCATTTAACCCCTGACTATCTCTTCTCCTTCTCCCTCCTTTTGCTTTAAATATTTCCCTATTGATTCTTGTCTTTTTGCAATTGTTGTTTTCATGTATTGTTATGCATTATGTTTGCATTATGCATCATGCATGCATTATGTTTTCATGTATTGTTATGCATTATGTTTGCCACTCTGTCAAAGCGCCTTTGGGCTTCTGGAAAAGCGCTATACAAAATAAATGAATTATTATTATTATTATTATATTTATTGTATATATATATATGTAACTGTGAAAAATAGTAGAAACTCCACAGTACGAGCAGGGCGTCTCATTTGCATTAAATAATAATCGGGAGATTAAATCAGACGCGGACGTAGCTTCAGGACGGTCGATATTTAATTTTCGACAATCTTTCGACCAACAAAGGTCTTCTTCTTAGTCTACAGAAACAACAGGCATGTATATCAGACTAGTATGCATAGTGATATGTGTGTAAGATGCGTGATATGTGTAGAAAATGCATACAAAAGGAAGAGCCACGCTAAAGCTCACTCACCCAAGTTCAACGGAAGTGAAGCGCAGCTTACAGTTATCGCCCGCGTTACAGTTGGTGCACGTGCATATACAAATATAGAGATACATACATACATAAACACACAAGCATATATTCATATACCATTTATATTCATATAATATAAATATATATATATATATATATATATTTATATAAATGACATATAAAGGTAGAATGAATGAATGAATGAATGAATGGGTTACGGTTAGCGATTTGATTGAGTTGATGTAGGAACATTCTTTAGTCATCAAAATTTATGCCATGAGGGATTTTTGTCCAAAGTTTATGTATCCAAAAGGACTCACGTTTCAGAATCGTGGTGTGTGATCGATTTGTGATTGATTCAATGGCAGAGATTTGAATGTCATTTATAGAGTGATCCGGTTGATTAAAGTGTATCGTGTAAGGTAGAGATTTGCCCTGACTGGTGTGGAAGTTATTGATTTCTGACCGGGTGTTATTAAATCGTGTGTAGAGTGTATTCTCAGTTTTTCCAACATATTGTTTGGTGCACTTTTGGCAAGTGATTAGGTATATGACCCATGTAGATTTGCAGTTCATATCGGAGGTGATGGGGAATTTTTGTCCAGTGCTAGAACTACAAAATTTGTTTCCTTCTAGTAAATGTTTGTGAATAATACATTTGTTTGCTGTGCATTTATAGAAGCCAGGGATCCTAGTTTATTTGTTGTGGGGCTGTGGATGCTTTGCTTTTACCAAGAGGTCCCTGAGTGTCCGACCACGTCAAAATGATGTTAGTGGAGGTTGAACTAACAGTTGAAACTAACTAGTTATATTTTAGGTGAACATAGGCCAAAAGGTCAACATAGGCCTCATCACATGCATTAACTTGTCAGGTGCATATTGTATGTTCGCATGTCAAGTGATAGGTCCCCACGGTCATCTGTGATTTGCATACAGGTCGGTGATTAAACCACGTGGATGTTCGCATGGATGTTGTTTAAAACCACGTGGATGTTTAAAACCGCCACGAGGAGTATATGTTATCGGTCCTTTCGTCCATCTGTGAGAGGGAGGAGTGGGTCAAGGGGACTAAACAGAAGGGCATTAAAGCGAATTCAAACTTACAGGTGCAAACCCAAAAGAGCTTCATGAGTTCGGAAGGCAGGTATGCTACAAGGCAGGTATGCTACAAGGCCGTAAAGACCAATGAAAATTTGGTACAACGGACCAACGGGCCCCCTATTATATTTAAATAAAGAAGTTTTTTTATTTAGTACCTCAGGTAAGGGCTGATAGGATGGCATGGAGATGTGCACACGTGCCTCGAACCTGTTCAATCCTGGGTTCGAATCCCGACAGAGCTATAGACTGTAATCAAGGTATTTCCCAGGTAGGGAGATGCATCAGTGTGTGCACCGTCCCTCGGATGGACGTTAAACTGGACATCCTGTCGACCCGTACGAGTTATTCCGTTGTTTTTTCACATTACCTGGTGTGTTTCCTGGAGTTGACGAAAGAAGATAAAGCTTTGGGGCCGGATAAACATCCGGGAGTGTTGAAGGAGATGGCAGGGCAGGTAACCATTATGTTAACATATATAACGACGTCTTGCCTGTCTGTGCTGCTAACATGAGCACGTGTCATTAATGTATTATAGAGCTACCTTTGCTCGTACCACGTGATGATCACCATTTAGATTGTTCAGAGCAACATCAGCCACGTCACTGATCCACCCAATCGGACTTCACCTGGTTGGAAGCATCCAGAATTTTTCAAACCTTCACGTCTTCCAGTGTGTGAATACTTTTTGTAAACATGAGATAATTCACTAAATCTGGATATTAAACGGTTCAAAGTCCGTCTCGCATCTGGACCTTGTTGTATTCGGCATTCCACGCGGGACTTTGTGTCATGTCCATCACCTGTATTGTTATAATATCATTCCCGAGACAAAATGTCCAACGCATTGACATATCGAGGTTTCGGGACAAGCTTCATCACCTCAATTATTTGGCCATGAAACGATTGAAAGCACAATAGGTCAACCGTCCGTGAAGTTTATTTTAACTGTTAACGAGTCGAGCTGCGCTTCGGATGGATGGAGGGGCCGAAGCGCAGAGTCCTGAGGAGATGTGAAATATCGGGTGATCGAGACGGGCGGGAAAATCTCCTCAACACGATCGCTGAGGTACTGCAGTCTTCAGGCAACCAGCGCGCCATTATCCTCAAGGATGCCTCGTCTCACAGCTGAGTCAAGCTGCGCTTGGGATGGGTGGAGGGGCCCGAAGCGCAGAGTCCTGAGGAGATGTGAAATATCGGGTGATCGAGGCGGGCGGGAAAATCTCCTCAACGCGATCTCTGAGGTACTGAAGTCTTCACACAACCAGCGCGCCATTATCCTCACGGCTGCCTATCCTATCCTATCCTATCAATTCAATTGCCTATCCTTTCAATTGACTTGAAATTTGAAGAGGACTTGCATAATTGGTCACTGAATTCAACCACCAAGTGTTCTTGAGGTCAACATAGGCCAAAAGGTCAACATGGGCCAAATTTCTAAAATCGTCACTTTTCATCCTGTTGACCCGAGCTTTGATCAAGATTGTAAATTTAAATCTTCATGAAATGGACAATTTGCTGTATCAATGGTAAACTTTTGGGGGAGGGCGTATTTTGCAAGTATCGTGCTACGCATGACGTTTTCTTGTTACTTGCAAAATCGAAGATTTTTCAAGTATATTGGTCGGTTGTGTTTGTGACTGTCTGTCTGCTTGTTTGTTTGTTTGTTTGTCACCGGCCTACAGGTCACAATTTTCAACCGATCTTCACCAAACTTCACCAAGTGGTAGAGTTGGTCAAATGCCAGAAGCCTATTGTTTTGGGGTCAATAGGTCAAAAGGTCAACATAGGCCAAAGGTCACCCACCAACTTTGCTAAATTTCTAAAATCCTCAATTTTCATCCAATTGACTTGAAATTTGAAGAGGACTTGCATATCTGGTCACTGAATTCAACCACATATTATATTTTTGGTGAACATAGGCCAAAAGCTCAACATAGGCCAAAAGGTCAACATAGGCCAAATTTCTAAAATCCTCATTTTTCATCCAATTGACTTGAAATTTGGAGAGGACTTGCACATCTGGTCACTGAATTCAACCACCCAGTATTCTTGAGGTCAACATAGGCCAAATGGTCAACATAGGCCAAATTTCTAAAATCCTCAAAATTTCATCCAATTGACTTGAAATTTGAAAAGGACTTGCATATCTCGTCACTGAATTCAACCACAAATTATATTTTAGGTGAACATAGGCCAAAAGGTCAACATAGGCCAAATTTCAAAAATCCTCAATTTTCATCCAATTGACTTGACATTTGAAGAGGACTTGCATATCTGGTCACTGAATTCAACCACCAAGTACCTTTGAGGTCAACATAGACCAAAAGGTCAACATAGGCCAAATTTCTAAAATCCTCAATTTTCATCCAATTGACTTGAAATTTGAAGAGGACTTGCATATCTGGTCACTGAATTCAACCACAAACTATATTTGATGTCAACAAAGGCCAAAAGGTCAACATAGGCCAAATGGTCAACATAGGCCAAATTTCTAAAATCCTCAATTTTCATCCGATTGACTTGAAATTTGAAGAGGACTTGCATATCTCGTCACTGAATTCAACCACCTAGTATATTTGAGGTCAACATCGGAAGGTCAACATAGGCCACATTTCTAAAACCCTAAATTTTCATCTCATTGATGTGAAATTTGAAGAGGACTTGCATATCTGGTTACTGAATTCAACCACCAAGTATTTTTGAGGTCACCATAGGCCAAAAGGTCAACATAGGCCATCATGTATCATTGGAAAACTTTTGGGGGAGGGTGGATTTTGCAAGTATCGTGCTACGCATGACGTTTTCTTGTTTGTTTGTTTGCTTGTTTGTTTGTCACCGGCCTACAGGTCACAATTTTCAACCGATCTTCACCAAACTTCCCCAAATGGTAGAGTTGGTCAAAAGCCAGAAGCCTATTGTTTTTGGGGTTAATAGGTCAAAAGGTCAACATAGGCCAAAGGTCACCAAATTTGCTAAATTTCTAAAATCCCCAATTTTCATCCGATTGACTTGACATTTGAAGACCACTTGCATATCTGGTCACTGAATTCAACCACTAAGTAATTTTGAGGTCAACATAGGCCAAATGGTCAACATAGGCCAAATTTCTAAAATTCTCAATTTTCATCCAATTGACTTGAAATTTGGAGAGGACTTGCATTGAATTCAACCACCAAGTATTCTTGAGGTCAACATAGGCCAAATGGTCAACATAGGCCAAATTTCTAAAATCCTCAATTATCATCCAATTGACTTGAAATTTGAAAAGGACTTGCATATCTCGTCACTGAATTCAACCACAAATTATATTTTAGGTGAACATAGGTCAAAAGGTCAACATAGGCCAAATTTCTAAAATCCTCAATTTTCATCCAATTGACTTGAAATTTGAAGAGGACTTGCATATCTGGTCACTGAATTCAACCACCAAGTATCTTTGAGGTCAACATAGGCCAAAAGGTCAACATAGGCCAAATTTCTAAAATCCTCAATTTTCATCCAATTGACATGAAATTTGAAGAGGACTTGCATATCTGGTCACTGAATTCAACCACCAAGTATTTTTGAGGTCACCATAGGCCATCATGTCAAATTGAAAACTTTTGGGGGAGGGCGTATTTTGCAAGTATCATGCTACGCATGACGTTTTCTTGTTTATTTATTACTTGCAAAATCGAAGATTTTTCAAGTATATTGGTCGGTTGTGTTTGTGGTTCTGTCTGTCTGTTTGTTTGTCTGTCTGTTTTTTCTGTTTGTTTGTCACCGGCCTACAGGTCACAATTTTCAACCGATCTTCACGAAACTTCACCAAATGGTCGAGTTGGTCAAAAGCAAGAAGCCTATTGTTTTGGGGTCAATAGGTCAAAAGGTCAACATAGGCCAAAGGTCACCAACTTTGCTAAATTTCTAAAATCCTCAATTTTCATCCGATTGACTTGAAATTTGAAGACCACTTGCATATCTGGTCACTGAATTCAACCACCAAGTATATTTGAGGTCAACATAGGCCAAAAGGTCAACATGGGCCACATTTCTAAAATCCTCAATTTTCATGTGATTGACTTTAAATTTGAAGAGGACTTGCATATCTGGTCACTGAATTCAACCACCAAGTATACTTGAGGTCAACATCGGCCAAAAGGTCAACATAGGCCAAATTTCTAAAATCCTCAATTTTCATCCAATTGACTTGAAATTTGAAGAGGACTTGCATATCTTGTCACTGAATTCAACCACCAAGTATACTTGAGGTCAACACAGGCCGAAAGGTCAACATAGGCCAAATGTCTAAAATCACCAATTTTCATTTGATTGACTTGAACTTCAAAGAGGATTTATATATATGGTCACTGAATTCAACCACCATCTATTTTTGAGGTCAACATAGGCCAAAAGTTCAACATTGGCCAAATTTTTAATATCCTTAATTTTCATCCGATTAACTTGAAAATGGAACAGCATTGGCACATTGAGTCTCTAAACAGCGAAACTAACTATTTTTGAGGTCAGAAGGTCAAAGGTCAACTCAAGGTCAACCTTCCAAAGTCATCATTATTTATCTGAAAAACGTCACTTTTCATCCTGTTGACCCGAGCTTTGATCAAGATTGTAAATTTTAATCTTCATGAAATGGACAATTTGCTGTATCAATGGAAAACTTTTGGTGGTGGGGGGGGGGGGGGGGGATTTTGCAAGTATCATGCTCCGCATGACGTCTTCTTGTTTATTTATCTTTTTTTTGACCCTATTTCTCAACGGTGAAGAATCACTTTAAAAAGTCCAGTATCTGGATGTTCAGCAATATCAAATATATTTGTCCTTGTCACAAACGGGGTGAAAACATAGCCTCCGTCTACCTTAGGTGACAGAGGTCATAATTCCCCATTTCCATGGTTTTCTCTGGTTATGCTGGCCAGAGGAAAGGATATTGCATGAGTGTCCGTTTGTTTGTTTGTCTATCTGTCTGTCTGTTTGTTCACACAGAATGTGCTAGCATAGGTCACAAATGTCACCCAGCGGTAACCATTCGTGCACTTCTTTCAACTGAGTATCTCTCTAAAGTATGTGCAATTAGAATGTGAATACGTCTATAAAGTATGTTCAATTAGAAAGTGAGTATGTCGATAAAATATGTACTATAAAGCTACTGTACACAAAACAAATCCTGGTGACTGCAATCTGACTGCTTGTTCTCGTTACCTCCGCCAACAAAGTTGGACGGAGGTTATTTTTTCACCCCTGCTTTGTGCTTCTTTGTTGTTTTTTGTACATGTTCTGCACTCGTGGAAGAGATAGGACAGAGAACAGATCAGGACACAACATAACAGGGAACACCAGGAGAAAGGGGAAATGGCAATAGCATGGCGGAAGAAGAAGGTAGACGGAGTCGGACAAACACAGGATGCAGGTAACGATGAGGGTTAGGGGAGAATGCAAGGGGTGGACAAGATGAAAGCACAAGCAAAATTTTGGGAGGGGTGGTGCTGGTTTAGCGTGTGTGGAAAAGATCATGGCTTTGGATAGGGGATCACCTGTGATTGTGGTTTACAGGTGGCTTGAAGAAAACGAGATCAAAGAGAATGTGGAAGGTGGTTCCACAGGCAGAAAAAGATAGGAAGAAATGCTTGGAGGTGAGCAGTGGTTCTGGATTAAGGCAGTTTCACTAGGAGGGTGTTGCTGGTGGCCATGTGTGCTGCAGATACTTAGGGGTGGGAAGAAGGGCAGATCACGGAGAGTGCAGGGGGTGCAAGAGCAGAAATGAGGTGGAAGAAGATGGAGACCACTGACTTGTCAGTGATGGCAAAGTGATATGCTCATAGATTCAACTTTATTGCAAGATATTCCAATGATCTTGAAAGCCTAGGTTTCCACGGCATCAAACTGAACAAGAGGTGAGGCAGAGGAGCCCGACCAGATGGGAGAGCAGTACTCCATCAAGCTGCACATGAATTCCTTGTCAGTCGATATCTGGCTTTGGAGGCAAACTTTGAAATGTGGCTTGCACAAGAGATATCATGGCTGAGAATGAGACCCAAGAGTGTGATTGACAGAACCTCATTAAGATGGTTGTTGAGAAAGTAAATGGGAGGGTGTGTGTGTGTGAGAGAGAGAGAGAGAGAGAGAGAGAGAGAGAGAGAGAGAGAGAGAGAGAGAGAGAGAGAGAGAGAGAGAGAGAGAGAGAGAGAGAGAGAAAGAAAAAGAAAGAAAGAAAGAAAGAAAGAAAGAAAGAGAGAGAGAGAGAGAAAGAGAAAGAGAAAGAGAAAGAGAAAAAGAAAAAGAAAGAAAGAAAGTTGGTGTGTGTGTTAGTAATATCCGTATTGAAAGACATGTTTCAAGTGTTTGACCAGATTGTGATTTTCTCAAGGTCTAAGAAGAGGGAAGAGGCTTCTGCCTGCCTATCAGAAGGACAAGGGATGTCACAGCAGAGAGTGAATTCATCAGCAAAGAGATAAGGAGGATTTTCCAGAGAGTCATCGATATCATTTATGAATATTAGGAATAGAATGGGAAATAGATTCGGACTAAAGTTGATGGACAGGTTGCGTGTGTGACGAAGAAGAATTGTTTTGATGTTGGTGAAGATCTGGATCCGGCTAACAGTGGTATGTAAAATGTCAACTGCTCAGTCTGGCGGAGGTGCGCGCTCTACGGAGTGCAATTTTAGTTCAGGTTGTGTGGTGGCTTCAGGAATAGGAAGCCACATATCTTGCATGTGCCTTGTCTATCTGGGTTGTTCGTAAAATATGGAATGGGATAAAATCGATGTATTAAAACACAGGATGCAGACCAAAAAACCCTTTAAAACATACATCACGATCGGATAAAATAAGTATTAAACAAGAAAGAGCAATCAGAGATTACATACCCTTGGCAGGGTTCTTTAGTGGTTTTAAGGCTTTTGTGTTAAAAAAAAAATGGCGGCCAAAGTACGTGACCGATGATGTCATCTTTTTTTTTTCTCCACCAATTTATCGCTAGATGACGCTCAAGAAATTTCATCTTGATCGGATGAAGTGTTTTATTTGTCGAATTATGATGTCATAATCGAGGCACCTATGACATCATCATTAAAATATTTTATTCCCCATGGAGAGTTCCTTACAATGAGCCATGTTTCAATGTCTTCTTTTCAGCGCTTTCGGAGATATAGAGAGAGGTGCAAAGTTTTATGGTTTTTCCAAGATGGCGCCTGTACCACGTGACCTATGACGACACCTACGTTGCAGAGAAAATCACATTTATTCTGTGCGGACAAACAGACAGACAGAAAACAAACAAACAAACGGATTCAAATGCAATACCCTCTCCTCTGATGAGGGTAAACATGGGATGAATCATTTTAAAGATTGCAAAATATGGGTACCTTGTTTGATAAAGAGTATTGGAAAACATTTAAAAAACAAAATAAGACTGATACATATTGTGAACCAATAATTTTAAAATACTGGTTGCCAGGGCAACAAATGAACCGGATGGGACAGAATGTTTTTTTTATTCGAGGATAGCTAATAAAAATGGCAAGACAGGTGCAATATTGATTACCAATACACCTTATAAACCATACAAATATAGAAAATATGTCCACTTGACTGGATGACTAAAATATCCACTTGCCAGGAAGGTTTTGTCTTGTAGCAAAGCAAAATTATGAAGCGGGAAGGAAATTGCCACTGCACTGTTAGTTTTACATTATAGTGATGTACCTTTTCTCATCAACAACATCATTGATTATATTAGTTGAAGCATTCCTCCGCTTTCACGAAATTAAGAAGTGTCAACTGCCTTTTGGACGGCAGATCCATCACGTTTCAATGGCTGCCTGTGCAGATAGCAGATCCTCGTTGCACTCATAGGAAATCCCCGTGAAAATGACGGTAGAGACAATGTAGGTAGCAGGTATGGGCTGCATGTCTAGTATTTTTTTGGCACATCAGGAACCACTGGTATCTCATTTAGGTGGGTGTTTTGAATGTTTGTCGACAAATTGCACGTTGTTGTATGCTCAACTAAACACCAACGCTTGTTCTGTCTTCCTTTTTTCCACTTGTATCCCAAACAGAAAAGGTTGTCCCACCTGAGCGGAAAAGAATGCGAAAGGACTCTGGCACGAGGAGAGACTCAGGAGGTGGTCGTAAGTTCGGCTCTCTTTTGGGCGCAACTGCTGGACTGCGCCTTGGATACCCGTTGTCCGAGCGCCAGCAAATGGCTCTGCTCATGCAGATGACTGCTGAAACCACCAGCAATCCAGGTCAGAAAATCCACCATTTATCTGTTTTTTAGTTTTTGCTTTTCACTAATGCATCCAGCAATAACAGACTCAAATGTTTTGCTGTCTCATGTGCTATAACCCAGAATTACTTTTGTTGCACCCACCTGGCCTCAAAATGAAAGTATGTGTTTAGAAATCGTTGCAAATTTATTGAAAATGAAATACAGAAATATCTAATTTACATAAGTATTCAGGGTGTTTCATAGAAGCGCCTTTGGCAGCGATTACAGCTTCGAATCTTCTTGTGCATATCTGTATCAGCTTTGCACATCTGGATTTAGGGAGTTTCTTCCATTCTTCCTTACAGATTTGCTCAAGCTCTGTCACGTTGGATGGGGAGCATCAGTGAACAGCAATCTTCAAATCTTTATACAGATGCTCAATTTGATACAAGTCTGGGCTTTGGCTGGGCCTCTCAAGGACATTCATGTTCTTGTTCTGAAGCCATTCCAGTGTTTCTTTGGCTGTATGCTTGGAGTCATTGGCCTGTTGGAACGTAAATCTTTGCCACAGTCTAAAGTCTTTTGCACTCTGAAGCAGGTTATACTCAAGGATTTGCCTATACTATATTTGGCTCCATTCATTGCTCCCTATATCATTAAAAGTCTTCCAGTCCCTGCCGCTGAAAAGCATCTCCATAGTATGATGCTGCTACCACCATGCTTTACTGTAGGGATGGTATTAGATGGGTGATTAGCTGTGCTCCGTTTTCACCAGACGTAGCACTTTGCATTTAGGATATATAATTCAATTTTTGTCTCATCAGACCAGAGGATCTTTTGCCTCATGCTTTCAGTCTTTCACGTGCCTTTTTGCAAACTCCAGGCATGCTGTCATGTGCCTTTTTCTCAGGAGTGGTTTCCATCTGGCCACTCTCCCATAAAGCCTAGATATGGGAAGTGCTACAGAGACTGTTGTCCTTCTGGCAGATTATCCCATCTCAGCCAAGGAACTCTGTAGTTTTGTTAAAGTTGTCATTCGGTTCTTGGTGACCTCCGTCAACAAGGTCCTTCTTGCCCGGTTGCTCAGTTTGGTCAGATGGCCAGCTCTATGAAGTGCCTGGGTTGTTCCATATTCTTTCCATTTCCTAATGACGGAGTTAATTGTGCTCTTGGGAAGTTTCAACACTCTAGAAATTGTTTTATACCCTTCCCCAGATCTATGCCTCTTTACAATTATATCTCTGAGTTCTACAGACAGTTCCTTGAACTTTATGGTAGAGTTTCTGCTCTGACATGCACTATCAACTGTAGGATCTTGCACAGAAAAGTGGGTTTCTGTCTAAATAAACCAATCAATTTAATTGGCCATAGGTGGACTCAAATCAAGTTGTGTAGACATTTCAAGTATGATCAAAGGAAATTGGATGCACCTGAGCTCAATTTAAAGTGTCATAGCAAAGGGGCTGAATACTTATTGACTCAAGACATTTTAGCTTTTCATTTTTAAATATTTTGTAAAAATTTCTATTAAAAAAAAAATACACTTTGACATTTTGGGGTATTTATTATGTGTAGATCAGTAACACAAAATCTCAATTTAATCCATTTTCAATTCAGGCTGTAACACAACAAAATGTGAAAAGGTCAAGGGGTGTGAATACTTCCTGAAGGCACCGTATCATGATGCCTACATAGTCTCAAATCCAGTGAGAAAAACAATGCTCAAGGCACGTGAAAAGTGGCATGTGAAAAGGACTTGTCACCAACTTACCATTTATGTTAGAACGAGAATGGCACTCTTCGACATCGTGACGTTGACCGATATGCCTGCGCCCAAATGATGACATCAATATACATGTAGTTCTTGCACCAAGTTTGACTAAGATCCCTTCGGCACAGTTTTGTTGTTTGATTTCCCAGGCTATAGTCTACCTACCTACCTGCCTACATACTGACAGGAGCCTACCTTCTCTCCATTCAGCATGGATCTATTTTTGTTTAGAAGGATTTCTCTACAATTAATCATGTGATCAGTGTGGAAATTCACCTGAATCATTGTCAGGTCTTCCACAAAATTGAGTCCAAGTGCCAACCTGGCAACTACATTGTTGTTGGAACTGTTTCAGTAGCTCCATTGTAACTTTTTATTATGAAGCTCCATTAGCCCCATGGATCTCTGTTGAACAAACAGTTGGTATGCACAATAGACTTGTATGCATCTTATATTTATACATACATGCAGAAACCCTGCTACAACGTGTCTCCAGACAGTGAGTGCATTGATCAACGAAGAGAGCGATGACATACATAAACATCCACTTTTTACTTTGGCTTCTTCTAGCTATTTTCTTTTCTTCTCCTTGAAGTTTCTCACTGTTGGCGATGGATGATTCCTTCAGCACCATATAATCTGGACCATTTCTAAGCATACTCTTTCATTCGTGCCCAACTATTCTCTTTGAACAGCACCAAATTACCGGCGTTTTTGTTACATATATGGATCAAACATCGTAATTTCTCCTGGTATTTCACCTGACACACACCTCCCATAGAGGTAGCCATCCTATAACGGGCAGTTGAAAATAGAATCGCGTATTCATTCGTGGATGATTTGAAGGGGTCTGATTCGTTGTGTGCACCGGAGAACGCCGCTCAAAAACTTGCATGATTTTCACAGTGCCGAAGGTAGACACCAATAAACGTGTCTTTGAAATGAAATCTCGAATGTGAAACTACTTTCTCATGCTGAGCATAGCCTATGGTTGAGAAAAACCTAAATTTCAAGTAGAGGCTCGATGGGTGCAACGAGCTTGAAAGAAACATCCACTTGGCTTATGGCCTATCAAGGTGACATTTCCAGTATTGCCGTTTCCAGTTTATGCTTTGTAATCGTTCTACTTGTTTTCTTACCTTGCCCAAGTAGCAGACGGTGTTGGTAAGAATGGCACGCAGAATACGCCGGGTCAGCGAAAAACATCTACATCGGGATCTCGACCCAAGGATAAGGTGAACAAGCGAAATGAGCGTGGTGAGACAGCACTGCACATGGCGGCGATTCGCGGAGATGTGCGGCTGCTGCGGGATCTCATTGGCCAAGGAGCAGACGTAAACGTGAAGGACTTTGCTGGTATGTTTCTTACTCGAAGGAGTGCAAGTAGTTATAATCGTTTGAGGGGATTGGAGTTAGAATAATAACACGAGTTCCCTTACAACGAACTTCAACACAGGAGGTCATTAGGCCCATCGGGCTTGTGCTATGGTTTCCAACCTATTTTTTGTTTCTGGTCTATATTTTATAAATGCTGAGCTTCAAGCAAGGAAGCAGTACTTACCATTTTAAAGAATCTTTGGTACGACTCGGCCGGAGTTGGAATCGCCGACCTACCAGACTTAAAGCCGATGCTCCTAAACATCACACCACCGAGTCTGGTTCAATTCAGCCACTGAGATTGCAAACGATATTTGGCATTACATGTATCACTTAACGTTTCCGAGAGCACAGACAAGCATACACACTCTTAATATTTCTGTTTGCCGTAGGCCTAGTCTTTTTACGGGTTATGTTTTAAGTTGATGGATGTCGCTTTCTTCGCTCCTCGAAGAATACAGTACTGATTGGATTATATCCACCTGTTACTACTGTTCATTGAGACGTAAAATATGAGTGCAAATTTGTAACCTATTAATGTCCTGTTGGTGTTTGTATATTCGCTGTTGTTTTTTTGCTCATGATATACAGTACAATAACAACAACAACAACAGGCATTTTAAGGCCATTTTCCCTGCTAGAGCAGGGGTTGGCCTCACGGTCCCCATGACAATCTTCTCCATTTTGCCCTATTTTCTGCATCTCTCCTTGTTAACCCCCTTGCCCGCATTTCTTCTTCCACCATCTTCAGCCAAGTCTTTCTCGGTCTTCCCCGTCCTCTACTTCCTTCTGCATTCATTTCCATCACTCTTCTCAACCAGTCACTTTCATCCTTCCTCAACACATGACCAAACCATCTCAACCTGTTTCTCTTCACAGCATCCATCACAGGCTCTATTCCCATCATCTTTCGCTATTCATCATTTGTCTTCCTCTCTCTCAACGATACTCCACACATCCACCGAACCATTCACATTTCCACCCTTTCCAGCCTTCGTTGCTGCTCTATGGTCATTACCCATGTCTCGCTCCCATAAATCACAACACTTCTCACACATGCAGCATACACCTTTCCCTTCAGCCTGTATTTCATGTATTCATGAAATACAGTACGTTACATGTAATCTGCCTGTACTTCTCATTTGCTTTCTTCTGTTCCATCTTGTTTTTTTTTCCATCCCCATATTTACTATATACACACATCCCTCTAATCCCTCCTTATATCTCACCGTATTATTAATTGCTCTTAGATCCTCCCACTCTCTGTATTCTGCTCTCCTGACCCCACGGCCTTCTTTTGCTCTCTTTGTCTTCCCTTCTTTCCAGCATTCTTCTTTCTCTCACAATCACCCTCT
Source organism: Myxine glutinosa (assembly GCF_964187855.1). NCBI lineage: Eukaryota > Metazoa > Chordata > Myxini > Myxiniformes > Myxinidae > Myxine > Myxine glutinosa. Next base: position 88,508,328 of record NC_136269.1, read on the forward strand.
CCTATCATTCCTTCTCCAATCACTCATCTAAACATCATTCCAAACAAGAAACTTACGGTTTTTGTAAGGACATCATAAAGGACACAAAGAACAGGCACGATTAACTAATGTAATATGTTGGATAATGTGGTGTAAAAGACATTTCATCAACAACGGTAAACTTCCAGAATTTTTTTTCTGCAACCTTATAAAATATTTATTTTATTTCAATTGAATTATATGCCTGAACGCTGTAGAACACAAATCTTCTTTTAGCACTTTAAAACCCTTCCGTTTAGCATTACTTGGACAAACTTACAGCATTCTACATCATCACGACCATTCAAATTTGCCGGTCGTCGACCCCGCCCATGTCCTTGTTTCTCAAGACAGCATGGGGTGATGTGTTATCCAAACTCTCTAGTTTATTTTGTTTCTCTCTCACATTATTAATTTGCCTGTGTTTTGGTCTTCAGACTCGCTAGAGCTCATTGTCAGACAATTGCCCGAGTCTTCAAGCCTGTGCATTCCCTTTTGCTGTCATGTCAGCCTTCCTGGACAGTATGTAAGCATACATTAATCCATCCCCAGCCTTTATGCGTGACCATGTTGCAAATATCAGCATTCAGAAACTGATCTCTGGTGAATGCAGACAGACAGGGTACATCCTTACCTCTACTGACTAGCCGGCTACTAGACTGACTAGACAGGGTACAGACTGCGGTCTCCTCTAGCTGGCTACTACCTCTTCAGTTTCCGCCACCCCCTTCCCCCGAAGGTGAACAAGTGTCTCAAGCTTGGGTTCCTGAAGGCAATCCTGTCCTTCACTCAATCCCTTCTGCAAGCTATGCACCATCCATCCTTCATTTTCTGTTCCACTGGCATCAGAGGCCTGTGCTGTGATCTCATGGACCTCTCCTAATAGGTGGCTGCCTCGGTCTCTGTTGTCACTGATCTGAACTGTATTCACAGAATATCCTGGGCTAGCGCGTCTCTCATTTGTTCATTGCTTGTACTGTTTTGAGAGGCCCAACTCCCATTGTGGTGTTGCCGTCTAGGTCAGGAACATAATTTCCCATAGCCCCCTCCTTCCTATATCTGGAGAATATTTCTGGATCCATGCCACTCCTGCAGTAATGTCTATGTTACATTGTCTACCGCCCTCCCAAGTGTGATGATTTTGTTTGAGGTCCTCTCAGCCAACTTCGACTCCCACTTTTCTTTATACCTTGGCTCTCTTCCTAAGCTGTAGGTTGCCTTCACTAATCCATCATAGCACTGTCTGTCTCATCTCGAATTTTAGGCAGGTAGTTGGTTTGGACTGAAGTTCTCAAACTCTTCAATTGACAGGTTCAGGTTCTCTTATTCTCTGGACATCAATTGTGTCTGGGACTCATTTCTCAATATCCTTCTTTCTTTAAACTGATCATACCTTCATGCCTCCAGCTATCCCATGCCCAGCAACACAATTCCTGCAGTGAGGCAAGTGCAAGAAAGCAGTTTGCCTTTTGCTCTGGAAATGAAACCGCACCAGACATTGGTGTGTTTTGGTCTTCAGACTCGCCGGAGCTCATTGTCAGACAATTTCCTGAGCTCTGATCTTTCACATCCCTTACCCTCTGTAAAAACTTGGTGGCAGTTGGTCAAAGCCATCACTGGTAAATGCTCCTCATTTGTTCTTTCACAAGGACAGAGTCACACGAAGGGCATTGCTTTGATAAGGTCGTGTGCCTTAAATATTCCTTTGTGGAAAGGGCCAGGATCTCTTTCTTCCTGTACCCATCTTACCCCACATAACTGAAAAGTCTCTCCAGCATGTGAAATTCTTTTCTACCAAGGTGGAGGAATTCCTCGCTGTCCTGTTACTGAAACTGACAACATTCATGCTTTAATCATAATGAATCAACATTCGTGCATTCGTGCTCTTTTATAATTTCACAAAGAGATGTCTCAAGGTGCTTTACAGGAGAAGGAAATAAAATAAACCGAGAAACACTAATAGAGAGACAAGCGAATTAAGATAAAATATAATAGCAGTGAACTGCCATGCACAGTACTGTCATAGTCAGTATGGGTCAATATCAGGATCGATTGGTACCATCAATACGACTGATCGCTTTACTTGCACCTCTTCTAATGTCGTTTACTGTATTTCATGTTCACTCTGCGATGAACTTTACATCAGTGAAACTGGACTACGGCTTGGGGATCGCTTTTGTAAACATGTCAACGACATCAGAACAAACAACAACGATATCCGCAAACCAGTCTCGTGTTATTTCAACCTTGCAGGACACTCCATTCATCACACGTCAGTCTGTGGATTGACACTGTTCCATGGAAACAACAAAGATAAGAAAGTAGTGAGGCCCAATGCATGTGGTGATCGTAATTGAAAGTCTGGGTGCGGGATGGGAGAGTTTGTATGAGATTGCTCAAGATGGCCATTGTCTGCCTCAGGTCCCCAAACTGCCGATTATGATGAGGTAGGAAGGGAGAGGCAGAACTACAGAAATGACAGAAAAAGGTTCAGGTGAAAGGCCAATTTGTACACACAGGCATACAGATGCAGACACATTCAGGCGCACGCAGACACACATGCACACTGCATGACACACACGTTGCACGACACACGCGCTGCACGACACATACTCTGCACGACACATACTCTGCACGACACATACTCTGCACGACACATACTCTGCATGACACACACACGCTGCAGGACACACCTAAACAAAATTTCCATTCGGTAGCAGACATCCAAAGCGAAATACTATTCACTAGCTGCCCCGCACAGGAAGAACCCCTCAAGTGCCACAAACATGTTGATTGAGGGTTCTTAACCCTTTGAGTACGGGATTTTTTTTGATAAAAATACCCCTGGTACGGGATTAATTTGGCATTACGGGAATGCAACCACGTACTGACGATCTATTTATAGGTATAGTCGATGACGTGTAGTAACATCATCCGTACACAAAACTTTTTCGCGGGCTGTGGCACTGGACGTCATCCGTACTCAAAGGGTTAACTGCTGACTCTTTCAGGGATGGGGACTCTCATAGTATTGTAATTAATGACAGCTACCTCAGAGATTAGCACCCTGTATGGAGACAAAACGATGCTGCCATATGTCACTGCAGAGTCAAAAATGTCACTGCACCCACAGCAAACCCTACAAATACACATATCTCTCCAATTTAATTTTGAAAACCTATTCACCCCTGCTTTCTCCTCTTTTTATTTATTTATTTTGCTCTTTTATAATTATTTCCTCTGATGGCTTCCTGTCTCCAGTCATCCAGGAAAGTTGCAAATGCTACCATAATTCATAATGCCATTGTCAAAACTGAAATTCTCAACTTCAGATAGTCATTCTTCTCTCTTTCATAAGCATAATAGTGAAATAATTAATCACAGCAGACTTGAAGACTCGTCTTTTTTCTAGCTCTAATATCTGATTAATTTGGTTGCTGCCCAGGTCGTTACACTCTGGAAATGCTGCTTTCTCCGACATACACAATGGACACCCTCGATCGAAAACGAGTTTGGGGCCGGTCTGGACATCTCAAAAAAACATTTTATATTCTTTCACCTGGCCCTGCTTTCTAAATTGTCAGCTTATGGTCTCCGTGTCGCCCCCCCCCCACCCCCCACCCCCTTCTTGGAATGGCTATCAGATGTCTGCACTGCTTGCAAGCAACCTGCTGCTTTGAATGGATTTATGTCTGACATTCTACCCTTTAGAGGTTACAGGACTATTCTTCAACCCTCTACCAGGCAGCTGGTATGGCAACCTGTCTTTTTATTAATCGAGAGAAAAAAAAGAAAAAAAAAGGGTTACCATTCATCTACCTGTAACATACCTTTGAACGCAGAGTAGTCTCACACTTTAACTTTCTCCCTGCTTCACAACTGGATGATAAATTCCTGCATTTATTTCTGCAATCAGTTTCTGGAAGATGTAATCTCCGGAGCTAATGGGCCTCACAAACTGACATAATTTGTTTTGGGCAGATTATATTTCCAAGCTGGCTTCAGTGTGGAATTTTTTTTTTTTTTTTTTTTTTTTTAAATTCTACCCTTTAGAGGTTAGACTCACTCCAGGTGGCATTTTCGGACCAATCCTGTTCTTCGTATGCATGCTCTTTGTATGTCCATGACCTCTCTCCATCACTGGAAAATTCTAAGCATCATTTTACAGTCGACTATTTCCTGGTGTTGGCTTAGCGGTTAGGGTGCCGGCTTAGGATCCTGGGTTCGAATCCCGGTCGATCGCTGAATTAACACCAGGGGGGTTGACTCAGCCAGTTCACTGGTAATTCCCTGTGTGTCGCAAGAGGCGACTAACAGGGTTGGCAGCAGGAAGGGCATCCGGCCATAAAACATTGCTTCAAAAAGGGGACCAAGGTGCCCGAAAAGGCCAACCTCTGTGGGTAAAAATGGCCTCTAAAGGTGGTTCTTTTATTTTATAGTCGACTCCACCCTGTACAGGACTATTCTTCAACCCTCTACCAGGCAGCTGGTATGGCAACCTGTCTTTTTATTAATCTAGAGAAAAAAGGGTTACCATTCATCTACCTGTAACATACCTTTGAACGCAGAGAAGTCTCACACTTTAACTTTCTCCCTGCTTCACAACTGGATGATAAATTCCTGCATTTATTTCTGCAATCAGTTTCTGGAAGATGTAATCTCCGGAGCTAATGGGCCTCACAAACTGACATAATTTGTTTTGGGCAGATTATATTTCCAAGCTGGCTTCAGTGTCCTCTGTAGGCCCAAGTCTTCCTTTGTCATTTTCAACTTGTGACGCTGTATAAGAACGTTCATCCAAAGTGTCACAGAATATGGCTCCCACCCCCTAAACCCCTCCCATATTACCCTCCCCAAATCCAAATTTAACGGTCACTTCCGTTCATTTTTAACCCTCTTTTCTGTTGTTGAACTTACTTCCTGAGTCGGTTGTCTCAAGCTTTTCCCTCCAGGATTTTATGTCTGTGGCCTACTGTCACCGCATGATCATTCCTATTTCTATCTCTGATCTTTATGACACCCACTGAGTGCTTGGTCTCCTTATCCCTTACAACTCCTCTCTCATGCTCTTTTCCTGGCTGGTGATGAGGACAGTTGATTGCTTTATATGGTTTGGGTGATTAAACAAACTCATCACAAGTCACAATTAATTGCAAAAATGCATCCCATGATGACAACCTGTCAACCGATTATATTCTGCAGATCGAATTTTCATTTGTTCTTTAGCTAGCACAGTTTTTTTCCCATATGAGCACAACCTTCCTGTACCAATATTTTTAGTAAGAATTGCTTGAACTGCACAACATGCTTGCACTTGTTGTCCTCCGCCCCTCCGAGAATATCGAAGAAGGGGGGCATTAAAATGAGCTCTGTTCGACTGACCGATCATCCATCCATGTACTTTTGTGCACGCGTTATTTTAAAAACCATTGAAAATGTAGCTTTCATATTGCAGATATCTACTCATGACATTATCTCAACCTGATTAGATCACGGCTGCGATTGGCTCAATTATGTTGCCATGACAAACCATCTTAGTAATTTGGCTCGTGTACATGATATTTCAAAAAACGTTCAAGAGTTAGCTTTCATATTACACAGATCGATTCCTCATACCACCCAAAAGGTGGGGGACCTAGAGTATCAGATCCTTGTTTTGCTTTTCTTATTCTTTGAACTCTGTGTGTGCATAGTTGCTACTTCTTCTTGAAATTTTTTGGTGAAATAAATCTTACACAACTAGAACGGCACTCGTAGAGCGCATAGTCTCGCCTCGCGGATTCATTCTGAACAAAAATCATTAATTGAACACGCTACTATTATGGCACACTGCTATTATGGCCCATTTACCCCATATTATCCATGCACCTTATTATGTATGGCACATACTTTCTTGGCATGGGTTATGAACGTCATAAATTTAATTATTAACTCACATCGGGTCATTTATCAGATATATGAAGTTTCAGATTTTTCAGATAAAGATTTCAATTCAATGAATCATGGCTGGAATACCACTTATTTGATGACGTCATTATTATCACCATGTATACCCCATCGTGAGTTGATGATATGTGCCAAGTTTCAATTTTTGTGTTGAGCGATTTTGGAAAAAATGCCATCCACATTTTTTTGCTTTACACCAACATGGCTACCATTCCATGTGACCTGGGACGTCAGTGTTAGTAATAAAATATTCTCCGTAGGAGTCCTTCCTATGATTAAAGTTGTGAATCGATCGGACAGGCGGTTGCAAAGAAAACCATTTTTAAAGCGAAAATATATCGACGTGGACACGCATGCACGCACACATGCACACACACAGACACACACATGGGGAGGAGAAGGGGGGAGAACGGGGAAGGTAAGGAAGTGAGGGGAGGGTGATGGGGGGAATGGGAGAGTGGGAAGGAAGGGGGAGAGATGGTGGGGTTAATGGGGGAGGAGAGGGAGAGAGGGGAAGGGGAGAGGGAGGAAAAAGAGGTGGAGAGGGGAGTGGGAGGGAGGGGGGAGGACAGAGGAGGATAGGGGAGGGGGAGAGGAGAGGAGCGTTCTGAAAACCTGTCGGTTAAAACACTATACCATCTATTTAACCATCTATTCATCATGTAAGCAATAATGGCAGAATTTCCCTCTCCCCCCCCCCCCCCCCCCCCCCTGCACTGTATTCTCCATATGTCATATGTGAGGATTGGCTGACTGAATTTGAATTGCCCCCCCCCCCCCCAGCCCCCAATAATCAGAATTCCCCGAGCGTGGAATGGGTATCTCATCTGCTTATATCAAAACGGGCAAGCATGTGCTATCATCGAGATAAATACTTCTGCCAGCGAGGCCTCCAAATTATACGATTCTCCCAAATTCTACTAGTCTAGTAGGAAGACTAGGTCCCCCTGCACCCCCCGGAGATATACTTCTAATCAGTGTTTCTAGATTGGAAACAATGTGTAGAAAATGACTAGCTATGGCCCCAAGCTGAAAAAATGTCCCACATACCATTTTTATGCAAATTACTGCTGCCATTATCAAAAAAACGATTTTTGACATATCTCAGCCAATATTGCAGATAATTGAAAAATGAAGGTGTCTAGACCCATGTTTTGAAGGGCATAGATCATGATAGAACTATTCATAACATGATTACATGTGTCTATGGTATACTAGTATGCATATTAATGCTGTAATTACAAAATAATCAGTTTTACAAATGATAAGGATACGTTAATACTGCAGATTTTTTTTTTTTTTTTTTTTTTTTTTTTTTTTTTTTTTTTTTTTTTTTTTTTTTTTTTTTTTTTTTGTATACAATATCGAGGCTCGTGAAAGAGCGAACATTAATCACACAGAAAGACAAACCGACACATAAAACATATAACATAGGGAGCGGTAGACAAGATGGGGAGAGAGGGGGAAGGACACAAACACAACATTTGAGAGCAGGGACCGAGAGACATGGAGACATCGAGAGATCTGAGAGAGGGCGAGGGCTTTGGGGGGGGGGGGGGGCGTGGGAAGGGGGCAGTGGGAGAGGTATAAAACATATGGACACTGCCAGGACTTCCAGGAAAGAAGTTGGAATTTCAAACAAGGTGGATCTGGGGTGAATTAGCGGGGGTAGAAAAGATCAAGGTTTTGGATGGGGGAAGATAAGAGATGGTGGTGAACAGCTGTTTTAAAGACCTGGAGGGAGGAGTGGGATTGAAGGGAGTGAGGGAGTTTGTTCCAGAGGCGGGAGAAAAGAGGAATGAAAGAGTGAAGGTGAGCGGAGAGCCGAGATTTCGGCAGTTTAACCATCAGAGGGTTGCTGGCAGATCTTGTGCGACCTGTAGGAATATTTGGGGGACAGAGCACAGAGAGAGCTGGGGGTGCAAGGCCGGAGAGGAGTCGGTAGAAGACAGAAAGACCACCTACCTGCCTGCGGTGAGTGAGTGAAAGGCCCTCAGAGATAGCTTCATCGCAGGAGATTCCAATAATTCTGAAAGCTTTGGTTTCAACAGCGTGAAGCCGAGCTAGGTGTGAGGCAGGAGCACCGGCCCATAGGGGAGAACAGTATTCCATTGAGCTGCGGATGAAAGCCTTGTATGTGGTGAGGAGCTCAGGTGTGCCGAGGAAGGACTTCGCACGACGGAGGATGCCCAGTCGGCGACTGGCTTTGGAGGCCAGCTTGGAAATGTGGTTTTCCCAAGAAAGATCATGGCAGATAGTGAGACCCAAAATCTTGAGCGACAGAACTTCTTGGAGAGGATTGTTGAGAAAGTAGATGGGAGGGTTGTCCAGTCGATCTTTTCGGAGAGACATAGTAAGAGTGTGAGATTTGTCAGGATTGAAAGACATGTTCCACTTGTTTGACCAGTCTGTGATTTTGTCCAGGTCTTCAGAGAGTGAGGAGGCAGCAGACTGCCGATCTGAGGGAAGAGGAATGGAGCGGCAGAGAGTGGAGTCATCAGCAAAGAGATAGAGAGGATTTTCGAGAGAGTCAGAGAGATCATTGATGAAGACCAGAAAAAGCACGGGGCCCAGAACACTGCCTTGGGGAACTCCAGCCTGAACAGGAAGAGGAGATGAGAGAAACCCATTCAGGGCCACACGTTGACGACGACTAGAGAGGAAGTCCGCCAGCCATGCGTGGAGATTTCCATGGATACCAAAGGAGGAGAGTTTGGTGAGCAGAGCGGGGTGCCAGACCGTGTCGAAGGCACGTGATATGTCGAGGGAGACAGCTCTAATTTCCTGTTTGGCATTGAGGACCTCCATCCATTGTTGAGACAGCAGAAGCAGCATGTCCAGAGTAGAGTGACCTGTTCTGAAACCAAATTGATGATCAGAGATCAAGCCATTGGAGAAGAGGAAAGATTTCATATCAGAAGCAATGATGGATTCCATGACTTTGCTGATAATTGGGAGAAGGCTGATTGGTCTGTAGTTGCTAGGATCTGTTTTTGCACCTTTTTTGTGCAAAGCGGTGATGTTGGCTGATTTCCAAGCAGATGGCAGTTGACCTTGAGCAAAAGAGAGGGTGAAGAGAACAGAGAGAGGGTGAGATAGAGCAGCAGAGCAGGATTTTAGGACCCGTGGGCTGATGCCGTCGGGTCCAGTTGCAGAATCAGAGTCGAGGGTTGACAGAAACTTTTCCACCTTGTCAGGAGGAAAGGACACGGAGTCCAGGAGCAGCAGGGTACGACTGGGTATGGTGGGTACAGAGAGGGATGGGTTTGGGACACAAGATTTAGAGGCAAACACAGAGTTGAGGCATTCAGCTTTTTCACGTGCGGAGTCAGCTGTGTAGCCGTTTGAGGTAAGGGAGGGGATGGAGGGGGAACAAACACCAGAAACGGATTTGACCAGACGCCACCAGGATTTGGAAGAGGGAGACAGATAAGAGAGTTCGGTCTTGAGAACGGAGAGATATTGTTTCCTGGCTCTCCTGAGGGTGGACACACACTTGTTTCGGGCTTTGTGAAAGGAAATGAGATTTCCTTCCGTTGGATTTGCTTTCCAGGAGACGAAGGCAAGTTGTTTCTGGGCAACAGCCTCACCACAAGATTCCGTGTACCATGGACGGGAGGAAGGGTATGACAACTGAAGACGAGATGGGATAAATCTGTGCATGAGAGAGAGCAATTTACTTTGGAAGAATTCCCAGGATGAGTTGATGTCAGAGGTGGTAGAGATGGGAGACCAGTCCAGATGATTGATGGCTGCTTGAAGACCGTGCCAGTTGGCCTGAGTGAAATGCCAGACTCGTCGACGCTGAGCAGGCTCCCTGAGGATGGTCAGAGAGATGTCCACTTTAACAAGGACATGATCAGATGTTCCGATCGGAGCAGAAGAAGAGCAGCAGACATTTTCAGGGAAGTTTGTCATAACCAAGTCCAGAAGAGAAGATGTTCCGTTGACTGAGATCCGGGTCGGGAAATTGACAGATTGTGTCAGTCCCAGTGAGTCGCAAAAGTCCTTTGCTGAGGAGCCATGACTGGTGAGAGAGGTACCCACACCCAGCCAACTGGCATGATGACAGTTGAAATCACCACATATGAGGAAGAGAGAGTTGGGATGAGTAGATAGAAGTTGGTCCATATCATCAGACAGCGAGATGTAGATGGAGTCATCACTGTTTGGTGGACGGTACAACACACATATGAACAAGAGGTGGGAGCGAAGGGGAAGCCGTAGCCAGAGGTATTCCTGGGGGTGAGGTGGAGAGAGTGCAGTGCAGGGCGAGTGAGGAAGAGAGTTTTTGATAAAGATAGCAACCCCGCCTCCAGGACGAGGCTCAGGTCTATCATACCGGAGGAGGGAGTAGCCCGGGAGAGATACTATGGAATCAGAGACATCATAAAGGAGGAAAGTTTCTGTTAAGCAGATCACGTCTGGTTTGACAGAAGCAACCTGTATGGAGAGATCGGTTAAGTTTGAACGAAGGCCCCGGATGTTTGAGGTCCATACCGTTAATGAAGAGGAAGGGGGAGCATCAGATACAGAACAGGGGGGAGGAGGGGTAGGGTAAGATGTGGAAGAGGTGGAAGAGGTAGGGAGAGCTGTTGAAGGTGTGTCAGAGATTTCAGAATAGCTCGGAGAAAGGGAAGGATGGGGCGGACAAAAGGTTTGATGGTGATTGGGTGAGCCACAATGAGGTGTTATTTGAGGAGGGGGAAGAGCGAGGCAGAAGGTTGGGGGAGATGGAGGTGAGAGTTTGAAGGGGGAAGAAGCGGGGAGGACGCTTTGAGGAGGGGGAGTGAGCGGGGGGAAATTGAGAAGCAATGAGGGTGGGGAGATTTGAAGGGGAGGGGTGAGGGGGGAGTTTGGGAGGGAAGGGACAAGGGGAGGGATTTGAAAGGGATGGGATATGGGGGAGATTTGGAGGGGAGGGGTGAGGCAGGAGTCTAGGAGGGGAGGGGCGAGGGGGCGTCTTGGCGGGGAGGGGTGAGGGGGTAGTTTAGGAGGGAGGGGGCAAGGGGGGAGATTTGAAAGGGATGGGTGATGGGGAAGATTTGGAGGGGAGGGGTGATGGGGAAGATTTGGAGGGGAGGGGTTATGGGGAAGATTTGGAGGGGAGGGGTGAGATTGGATTTTTGAAAGTGTACGATTTATGGGAAACGAACATTTATTGCAAAATGAGTTTCTTGTGACCTTCGAGTTAAAAATACGTTTAAGGACGCTGGATGGAGGATGGAGTGCAGGAGAGTTTAGGGAATGTAGAACAAAGGCACTATAGGAGATGGATATTTTTTTTGGGATGAATTGATTTGGTGAGCAAGTCGAAAGCAGCCTTTTAAAGAAGAAGAAGAAAAAGGTGTTATAAAATATGACGGAATACATAACTTGAGGGGAAAGTGTAAACATTGAAGGTTAATGAGTGAAAACTATCTGGGGAAATGGGGGAGAAACACGTGGTCGAAGAACGAACGAACGAATAAGAATGAATAAACGAATGAGAACAGAGAAGGAAATGTTTTTTTTTTTTTTTTTTTGAGTTGAGATTTACACAAGGAAGTAGGCTATGGGTGAAAAGACTGGGAATACAGAGAACGAAAGTTATTGGATCACAAACGACGGACCACTGAGAGAAAAACAAAGCCTCAAGGTTGTACAGTGCACACTGTACAAGGCCTTGCTCGCGACACGGCAAACAGACGATCAATTTATGAAAGATAAACACCGAGAAACAACCAAAGTTGCACACAATAACTTCACACACCGAAAGATAAATACAGTTTCGACAAAATACAATTGTGAACAGACTTAACTTCGAAAAACGTGGAGACCGTGTGGAGCTTCGAAAATCCCTGCCGCCGTCTCCAAGATCTCGCGAGATAACTTAACATGGTACATAAGGGGTCTAAACCCAGGTATTTTCAAGGTTAAATGTCAACAAGATGCTCCTGAGTCTTGCATAGGGGCGGGACATTGGCAGTAACATTGGTACCACTCAACTTTTCTTCCCACCATTGACTTTGTATTGCGAGAGATTTTCACTTGCTTATTTAAAGGTTTCTCACCCAGCCCACGTAAAATCTACCAACTCCTGCTGTTAACTCCCAAACATATTTTTTTATGTTATCCAATCACAGTGCAAAAATGACAGACTAGAGATCCAAATTAGTGCTGCTATAGCTGCCATTTTACATTTCCATCCATGTAACATGCGCGCTCGCGCGCTCGTATCAATTGGTAATGTCGCGCGCTCGTATCAATTGGTAACGTTGATGTTATTGAATACCTCAGTTGAAAGTTCAGTCTTCCATTCCATCTGTGTGTTGTTCTTGGTATTCATCCTCCAATCTAGCCAGGTAAGATGCTAACTATAATGTTACTCACACTCTTGACTTCAGTTTCTGCATGATGTTTCCACTGAGAACACCTTTGAGAGATCCACTTGTTACTAGTTGTGCCTCAAAGAGAATCTCTGCATATCCAGAACCACGCATCTTGTGTCCAGTGAGCATCCCGATGTAGTTCATGGATGTGTGGAAGGGTCCAATCGTTACTACATGACTAGCAAATTCATTTGGCCAGCGCCAGATGATGGGAAGGGCTTTCATGCAGACACCCAGATCAAATGTATTCAGGACCCATCTCTGACCCACCTCAGCAGTTGCTGCCTCGGAACGCTTCAGTAGCTCACGAACAACTGCGTTGTCTGTGATCGGTTGGTGGATAGGCGTGCAGTAGTCGACTGTTGATTTGCTGGGTGGGGGAGAACCAGTTGCAGAGGTGAAACCCCCTAGCCCAGGCACAGGCTGCAGGCCACAGCTTCCGATGTATCTGATGAAGAGCCAGATGTAGTACTCTTGCATCGTAGTGGCATAGACTGTGTCATTCTCTGCTGGCGGTGTGAATGATGAGCCTTCAGGGAACTTCGGGCCAACGCGAGTAAAGTGCAAGGGTGGGAGAGTTTTTGGTGTGTCGACCTTCAGGCTACGCTGTTGTGACCTATTGATGGTAGGTAGCATTCGGTCCTTGCTGCTCTCGAACCCGGGCTTGACCTCCTGCACCATGATTCCTCCAGCACTGTTTACAATGTTGCTGCCGTGCACACTGGTAGTGGTTTTATTCAAGTTGTCCCACTCACAGTGGAATACAAGGTTGCCCTCTCCTGTCACAATTTGTGGTGTACGATAAGTTGAGACTTCATCCAGGACCTTGGCGAGAGCAGTTTCCAACTCCAAGGCGAAATCGTAGCTCTCAGAGTGTCCAAGCCTGTGTAGTATTGTGGTGAGCTGTTTGCTTCGGAACAGGTGCCTTACAGTCACACAGAGGAGAATGTGCTTTGGTAACTTCCATTTTCCATCTGACACTGCACGGCACAGATCTTGTCCAATGGAGAAGACCAGACGCTTCACCTTTTCTGTCTCGATGCCCTCCTTGCCAGTCATTAGCACGCTGAGAAAGCGGACAAGGTCTGGAGGTAGGATGTCTTCAGGATTGAGCTCCATGTCTTCAGCTGTTGGTGGCCATGGTTGGTCTTTACACTCTCTGAAAGCCTGTAGAATACCCTGGCGAAGTTGGAGGGCAACATTTTGGTTCTTGTTTGTGCTTCCGAGTGTGAATGCTCGTGCGAGAGCATTGGAAACTGTTATGTTTGAGCTGTGCACAAGCCAGAAAGAAATGACATCACATTTGTCATGATCAACCTTCGTGAAGTGGATATGCTCCTTGATTGGGTCATTCTGTAGGCGTTTCAGTAGTTTCTCTGACCGATAATTTGAGTTCTCATATCCATTCAGTTTCAGTTCCTCGACATAGAGCAAGCGCAAGGAAGAAAGCTGTAGAACTTTATTCTGCTGGATGACCTGGGTTTGAATGTGTTCCAGTACTGAGTTGAATGCCTTTTCATGGGCGGCTGACATGCAAGCCTGCTCCTTTGGTGCTTCGGCTCTGTGAATCGCACGCTCATAGTTGTAGAATGCTGTGCGGAAAGCTTTAAAACATGACGGATGGTGTTTGGCCTCACATGCAAAGAGGTCTTTGTTTTTCACCTTTCGATGGAGTCGATAGAGACCCATTTTCTCAGCCCGTGTTTCGATTTGCTCCCATGCATTTTCTTTGTTTTTAAAGGATGGGAAGGTTGTAGGCCTCTCAGTATTGCGATGAGCATCTTTGGTCTCAACTTTCTCACAAAATATACACTCTGGCGGGAAGATGGGTTCAGCAGAACCTCCTGGTTTACGAGGAGAGTGATGCCATGATGAGGTTGATGGCCCTGGTTCTGTATCATCTCCCAGACGATGAAAGTGGCGGACAAAGTGCTTATAACACTTGCTGTGATATCCTACTCTTTCTAGGTCATCAGGAAGAGTTGCCGGGATCTGATCACATACTGATTGCATACGACATGGGGAGTCATGCGGTTGGTTGAGACGTCTATCCCGGATCTTTTGAAGCAGTTGCAGTTTTTCTGAAGCAGATCCTTTAATTTTACGGAGGGGCGTGAAATCCCCATGATCAGACATGGATGGTACATGAAGGATGCATGTAGGAGGAGAGCTTTGGGCTGCAGGTTCTACACTCCGTTTTCTTTTGGGCATGCTTGCTGTCGATGTCTACCATCACTGTTAAATGACAAATAAGAAATCACGAATGATGTTAAAAGTGCCTGTGAAAGGAGGCTCTGAGTTTTCAGTGAGGTAACAGAGGTTCTGAGTCATGTTCTACACTAGGGTACTTTTTAGCTGACTAAACCATGTTTAGTGGCATCAAAAGTGCTAATAGCTAAAACATCTAAATTCTTCCACACTAACGTTAGCTATCTAGGCCAATGAAACATTGTGCTAAGTTACTGTAGCTAGCTCAGCTGTCGTGCCTCTTTCTGGTTCAATTCATATACAGAAGTCAACAGATATGTCTCATGTTTGGCATTAACAAAAGTTTAAGTTACACCGACATTAGGAACATACTGTACATAGATGAGGCTAGCTTTAACGTTAGCTAACATGGTGCTAGCTGGCTCAGCTGTTATTCTGCCTGTTTATGATTTCATGCAGAAACTGAAGTCAAGAGTGTGAGTAACATTATAGTTAGCATCTTACCTGGCTAGATTGGAGGATGAATACCAAGAACAACACACAGATGGAATGGAAGACTGAACTTTCAACTGAGGTATTCAATAACATCAACGTTACCAATTGATACGAGCGCGCGACATTACCAATTGATACGAGCGCGCGAGCGCGCATGTTACATGGATGGAAATGTAAAATGGCAGCTATAGCAGCACTAATTTGGATCTCTAGTCTGTCATTTCTGCACTGTGATTGGATAACATAAAAAAATATGTTTGGGAGTTAACAGCAGGAGTTGGTAGATTTTACGTGGGCTGGGTGAGAAACCTTTAAATAAGCAAGTGAAAATCTCTCGCAATACAAAGTCAATGGTGGGAAGAAAAGTTGAGTGGTACCAATGTTACTGCCAATGTCCCGCCCCTATGCAAGACTCAGGAGCATCTTGTTGACATTTAACCTTGAAAATACCTGGGTTTAGACCCCTTATGTACCATGTTAAGTTATCTGCAGTATTAACGTATCCTTATCATTTGTAAAACTGATTATTTTGTAATTACAGCATTAATATGCATACTAGTATACCATAGACACATGTAATCATGTTATGAATAGTTCTATCATGATCTATGCCCTTCAAAACATGGGTCTAGACACCTTCATTTTTCAATTATCTGCAATATTGGCTGAGATATGTCAAAAATCGTTTTTTTGATAATGGCAGCAGTAATTTGCATAAAAATGGTATGTGGGACATTTTTTCAGCTTGGGGCCATAGCTAGTCATTTTCTACACATTGTTTCCAATCTAGAAACACTGATTAGAAGTATATCTCCGGGGGGTGCAGGGGGACCTAGTCTTCCTACTAGACTATACGATATCATAAAGGTGTACAATCCCTCAAAAAACTTCACATTTCCCCCAAATTTAAGTTAGCGCAAGTGTAACAGCCTCAGGTACGTCCATTAGTACAATAACGTGTGACATAGATAAACCACCCAGGAAATGCATCATCTTGCCTGCACGTCCATGCGTGTAATCATTTGCTAGGTTTCCCTGCAGAATGCAAAGAACCATGTGATTTTATTTTAAAACATCCGTTTTTTACCAGATTTGTTTTCATTTCATATGGAGCACCTCGAGGGAACTCTAAAAATGTAAATACAAGTTGAGTAGACCTCACGAACAAGCAGTCCCCATAGAGGACAGTCAAATTGTTCACAAATTTCACATTTCAACGTGGCACAAAAACGGCAACCACACATATTTACCTTCAAATAGTCGTCTATAAAAGTGAAAATCAAGCAGGAAATCAGCGTAATGTGCAAAACTGCAGTTCAACATAGCAGAATTCCAAACACGATGTTTGATTCATTGTTGTTTTTTACGTTGTAGCCCATTGTGCAAAGCCGTCTAGAACAGTGTTTCTCTGTCTGTATGTATGTATGTATGTATGTCCCCTCAAACGTATACAAATCGGAGCTGAGGATCTGGTCACATGACAGGGTGATGTGTTACGTCTGATGTCATTACGGCGGTACGATGGCCGCCATTTTGATTTATATGCCGTTCATGCCAAACATATTGTCGAACCTGTCGTATATCACAATCGCCATGCTCTACCTTCACGTTTTTCATTCAGTGTGAAACACAAACAAACCGATTGTTAAAATGACCATGAAATATCGAAAGCATCGACGTTAGGTCTCTTCAAACAAAACGGTACGTACCCAACCCTTGTGGGGTATAATCTAGATTACAGTAGATCTTCCCTCAGTTCTGCAAGTAAAACTTACCTCGCGGATGCCTGGATTCCTCCAAATGTCTTTGTTTAATGTTATAAACAGCATTAGCAATTGTTTAAAAAGCTAATCATGTGTGTTTGTGGTTTATAATATTTTACAAGCCCGGATACACCACTGTTAGACTTTTGGTCTTTTTTTTAAATAAGTATATTTTTATAGGTACATTAATATAACTTGTATTAATATAATGAAAGTAGATCGCACAAAAATGTGAATCAATGTGACTTCTTGTAATAACAAACTGCGTATGTAAAAATATAAAGGAAGTGCTGTCTACTGTATCACCATGGCTTGCTGTATCACCTACTGTATCACCAAAAGCAGCCTAAAGAGCGCTCGCCTTGCGGAAATTAAATAAAGGCACGAACACTGGTGTTTATAAGCATGGCAATGTATACAGGAATACAGCGGTTCGTAGCTATGAAGATCAGCAATATTACCATTCGAAGATATGAAGCTTTATTGTACAGAAACCGACCTGTTCTGAGGCAAGGCATAGGGTTGAGTGGACAAAATGGTGGAATTAAGACCCCAAGCAGAGCGACCTGAATGCATGCTGACCAAAGGTGAGTCTGTTAGCTTAAATGATCTTCAAAAACACACCCAAACAGTTTTCATTCATAGGATTCATGTTTCATGGTTTTGGAGTTATGGAGAAGACTAATGCATGAACACACACACCCACACTGCCTTTTAATATTATTATGATTGATGGACAGCCAGAACAAGAAAGTAAGCTTCACTCCTTTAGCTAATTCATAACATTCTGATCACACACCTTATTGACCTTACCAATCTATAGCATACTCTTTCATAAGCATAGAGCTGTATGTATAAATGCAGTGTTGAATAATGCTTCTTTAGTATTTAAATAACTAGAGCAATGTGACTGTGTCGCCAATATGCCTCCGCATAGTCCCACAACGGGTAGATGCCGTCGTTCATTGTCCTAAAAAATACACAAGTTTGACTTAAATCCCTTCAGCTGTTTTCAAGTATCACATTTTCACCAGCCATGACAGGTTTAAGATTGATCGGTGAAGTGGTTTCAGAGAAGGGATTTTTTTTTAATTATTAGCTTTCAAGCTAATTTGGCTGCCACACCATGTGGCATATGACCTTAAAAGATGTACACTCTGCATATGTATGGGTAGGGGATCACGTTTGTGAAGTTTTGTGTTGATTGGATATGGTTCGTTTTTCTAACCAAGATGGCTGCCAAACCACGTGACCTACAATGTCATCATTTTCAAACTTTATGCAGCAATGGTGTTGGATGACATTTGTAAAGTTTCGCATCAATAGGGTAAATTGTTTCTGAGATATAATTATTTAATATTTTCCTTCAATCCAATATACAGTCACGTGAAAAAGTAAGTAGACCCCATGTAAAGTTTCGACTTTTTCAACATATTTCAACATACAGCTATTTGATCTTCATTTCAACAATATTGACAGATAAACGTGATATAATATAACAAATATCATGAAACGTTTACATTTTGTAGTCCATTGTATAATTTAAATAAACATAAATGCAAATTTCGCATACGGAAAAAGTAAGTACACCCATGGCTCTAATAGGTGGTATTGCCCCCTTTGGCAGAAACAACCTCAAGTAGGCGTTTCTTATAACTGTCTACCAGTCTCTGACATCGACTGGGAGAAATTTTTGCCCACTCCGTGCAGAATTCTTTCAGCTGTGCGATGTTTGAGGGGTTTCTTGCATGCCCAGCTCGTTTCAAATCCCCCCACAACATCTCGATGGGATTTAGATCCGGGCTTTGATCTGGCCATTCCAGAACCCTCCATTTCTTTCTTTTCAGCCATTCCTTGGTGGATTTACTGGTATGTTTAGGGCCATTGTCATGTTGCAAGGTCCACCTTCGGTTGAGCTTCAACTTTCCGACAGATGGCCTCACATTATCCTCAAGCACCCTTTTGTACAATGAAGAATTCATAGTGGATTCTATGATGGTGAGCTGCCCAGGCCCTGATGCAGCAAAGCTGCCCCAAACAATAATATTTCCACCACCATGCTTTACAGTTGGTATCAGGTTCTTGTGGTCAAATGCTATCTTTGGTTTTCGCCAAACATGTCTTCTGGTGCTGTGGCCAAATAGCTCTACCTTTGACTCAACTGTCCAGAACACATTGTTCCAGAAGTGCTGGTCTTTGCCGAGGTGTTCATTGGCAAACTTTAATCTTGCCCTGATGTTCTTTCAGGACAGCAAAGGTTTCCTCCTGGCACACCTCCCATGTCGATCAAATTTGTGCAGCCTCTTTCTAATGGTAGACTCGTGCACTTTGACATCAACAGTGGCAAGAGCTACCTGTAGGTCCCGTGATGACATTCTGGGGTTCTTAGAGACTTCTTTCAGCATCTTGCGGTCTGCTCTCGGGCTGAACTTGCTGGGGCGGCCTGGCCTGAACAAGTTGGCAGTTGTTCGGAATCTTCTCCACTTGTAGATGATCTTCCAGACAGTCGAATGATTGATTTCAAATTGTTTGGAGATCTTTTTAAATCCCTTCCCAGACTTGTAGGCATCTATAACCCTCTTTCTGAAGTCCTAAGAGAGCTCTTTTGATCTAGGCATGGTGACGCCGCACACTTCAACAACAAAGAGCAAACCAAACTAAATGTCTGAGGTTTAAATAAGACAGCTTCCTCCAAGATCCTCTCTAACGATGTTCTAATCATTTGCACCTGAGCTGGTGCACCTGATTCTAATTTTAGGTATTTGAAGTAGTAATAAATGTAGGGGTGTACTTACTTTTTCCACATGCGAAATTTGCATTTTTGTTTATTTAAATTATACAATGGACTACAAAATGTAAATGTTTCATGATATTTGTTATATTATATCACCTTTATCTATCAATATTGTTGGAATGAAGATCAAATAGCTGTATGTTGAAATGTGTTGAAAAAGTCAAAACTTTACATGGGGTGTACTTACTTTTTCACGTGACTGTAGTTACCACACCATGTGACCGATGACGTTTTCGTGATTAACTTTTAATCGCCATGCCTAGTCGATGACGCACATAATGTTTTGAGTCGATCACTTTGGTGGTTTGGGAGAAGGTGTTTTTTAAAGGTTTTAGGTTAAATCCAATATGGCTGCCAAACCATGTGACCTATGATGTCATACATTTCATATTTAAATACAAATGGGTCATAGATCATGTGCACGCAATATCAGATTTTTTGGATAAGGATTCAATTAAAACATTTTTGGCTGGTATACCACTTCACCTATGATGTCATTATTATCATGCTTTTGTTCCCTATTGGGGGGTACTTGACAACTTGCCGTTTCAAATGTTAACATTCGGTGGTTTCTGAGAAATAATTTTTTCATTATTTGCTTTTTATCCAAGATGACTGCCATGCCACGTGACCTATGACGTCACAATTGTCATTAAAACATTCTGCATGGGTGTCACTCCTACCCTGAAAGTTTCGTCTAAATTGGACATGTGGTTGCTGAGAAAAACGAGGTTTAGCCCGTATGGACGGACGGACGGACGACCCGAAAACATGACTCCGGCCACCTTCAGGGGTGGAGGCATAAAAACAAAAAACAATTTAGCCAAAAGAGAATAACTGCGTTCAGCATGATTGAACCTCATATTTTCTCTTCTACAAAAGCTTGGATTCTGGTTTTGGTGTTACCGTTGATGTTTGTATGTAGATTAAATTGTCAGTTTTTGCTTAACTCTCATACCCCTACCTGCAATCTCTTCTGCCCCCATTAATCCTACCTAACCCTAAACCTCTCACTTGCAGGTTACTGTTTCCTGCCCTCCTCTCTCTCTCTCCTCTTTCCCTGTTTGTTCATATCCTTGCTTGTTGGGTTCACTTGTGGCCTCTGCCCCACCATCAGTGCAGTGCTTTCTTGCCCTGTAACCTTGCTATTCCTTGAACCGAGATTAATATATACTAGCCGAAACCCGTGGAACATCCACGGAAGGGAGGATGTGGTGTATGGATAGAGTGTACCATTATGGATGGCATAGGGGATTTGCTTGTCCGAGTAAGAGTTAGGAAGAAAGATGAGAATGAAGAGTGCGTATATGAACAACCATCGCCGACACCGGCACAAATGCATGCTCTGGATTGTCCACTCAGTGGACGGCTTGCTTTCGCCTTCGCCTGTCCAATCAGCGGACGGCTTGCTTCGCCTTCGCCCAGCAGACGCCAATACGATGGCGTCGTAAGATGGCGTCGTATCGGCAGTTAATCAGATGCTTTTGGGCCCCAACGTCGGCTAATTCAGATTTTTCGAGTATGGCTTTCACGAGCCTCGATTCAGTACACAAAAAAAAATTAAAAAAAATGGCTGTATGTGATAAACAAAGAGCGCGGTTAGTAGTGTAATAATGTTGCTTCTGGGACACCTCCGTTTAACATGGGAAATCCCTATCTAATGTCATTTACCCCCTTGTCTTTTTCAAAAATCATAAACACCTCTATTTCTCCCACCCTCATCTTTATGAACCTTTTGTCTGTAGTACCTATCCTTAATGTTGTTCATTAGACCACTCAAACACTACAAATATTTGTTTTCTCTTATAGACCTATCATCCTTCTTCTACATATCATCTGGCAGATTAATCTTTGACCCACTCAAACATTGACCCATTCACTTCCATATTAATTCTTTCCCTCCCTCATTGCCCCTAAACACCTATATTTCTCTCACCCTGTTCTTTACGAACCTTCTAACCTTTTGACATGTTATCCTTATTCATTAGACCACTTAAACACCTGTGATCCTTCTGACCTCATGGACCTTTTAACCTTTTACTCTTAATATCATCTGGTGAATATAACCCACTCAAACAACGACCCTACAAATATTTGTTTATGCGTGGGAAATAATTTAATTCTCCTACAACTCTCTTCACCATCTAATATATTAACAAAAAATATGTTTGAGTTTGGTTCTTTATTAAGATATTTTAACTGAGCTAAGATAAAATGGTAAACCTCCCTCAATGTTCTTGCTTGAGCGCCTCCAGTGCCACATACCATTTTTAAATTAAAGTATATATTTTCCTGACAACCATCAAAGTTTTCCGTCCACTCAAAAATATTTCCATCTTTTTTACCCAATTCACCGGTATTTAAATTAATTCTCTTATTTGTTTTGTGAACTTTTTTACCAGTTGCCTTTTCAATTATACCTATTTGATATTTTTCACATTCATTATGTTTTCCATTTATATACCAAGGTTGATTACACCTCCACTCTTTAGTCTGGTTGATACTTGGTTCTATCATTTATATAATAGTAAAAAAGGCGGCGGTAGCCCGTTAAAATCCCCAACCCCCCCCCCCTTTTTAACTTATCACTTATATATATCTTATCACTTATATATATCTTATCACTTATGTATATCTTATCACTTATATATATATCTTATCACTTATATATATATCTTATCACTTATATACTTATATAACCATAAGGGAGACTATCAATTCCATTTTCTAAAATAAACCTCTTATCATCAAAAGCCCCCAATGCTTTCTTATTTATCTCTTCTGAATATAATTGATGTTTATAACTTCTTATTCCATTAATCTTTCTAAACTCTTCTTTCTTTGTTGTTAAACAGTTATAATAATCCTTAAAGTTTATTGTTTCTTTAATAACATTTTTCTTTACACCTTTTAACTTCTTATCAGTCTTTTCAACGTTATTCACAATGTATTTATAAGCATAAGCCTTTGACCTCAATCCCACAAATTCACTCATAACATTTCCTCCTAATTCATCCTTGAACTTTCCAATCACCTTTTTATTTTTAGAAGAGAACAACTCACTCTCTGGACTGTAATTACTCGTGTCATAGATATTAATGTCTCTTTTCATGTCTGAATAAACATCGTTGGTATTAATTTTCAAAATAAAACTATCTGTATCCATATAAAGTAGATTAACATCATTTTGATATTTCTTCCTCAAGTTATTATAAAAGTAATCATACATTAATGACTTTGATAAATCAAGAATTGTTGTTCCAATATAAATAGGTTTGTTCATTTCAATACTCTCTTTAATCAAATGGATCGCACAAAAGTTCTCAGTAAAGACCTCAGCTCGAGTAAAACTCGGTCTATTAATTAATTTTGATGCTTGTTCCCAAGATGTTGATAGTCTGATATTTTGTCTTTTCCTCACATTCTCCATAGTCTTACCAAAGACCGCATTATTCATCAATTTATAAAAGTCTTTCTCAAAATCTGTTTTTGACTCTGTTCTTCTTTGTGTATTAAAATCAATGTACCCCTTTAACCAATGACTTTGATTGAACTTTAGAACCCTATGGATCTTCTCTACTCTTAGACCTTTTGATAAATATTGTCGCAAATTTCTTTGGTGTAGAACATAATTTTTCTTGTTATATAATGTAGTAAGTAATTTTTCTGTTGATTCACCTATATCAAACGATCGTTGATAATCACTCAACCATTCTTTCTTTGGACTTGCTTTCTCACAAGCAAATGGGAGATCTTTGTGTAGGTTATGGAGTTCCTCTGGATATTTTAAATCAATTTCAAAATAATAACCAACTTTTTCTTCATCCAATTCTTTTTGTGTAGAGATACATACATCTTGTAAAACGTTTTTGTAGTCTTTTTCCTTTACCCATCTAAGTTTTCCATAAGGAAGAGCCTGAGACATTGCCCAGCCATACAGGTTGTTCGCGTCATAGTACATCAAGTAAGAACTCTCTTTCGTTGGATCATAATTTGGAAGATATTTGTTATTTGCTTTTGCGTATCTACTCGAGCAGACTTGTGAAATTCCACCTCTTTTTGCCTTTTCAATCATCAAAAGCATATCAACATCGGTTATCAAATCCAAATCTTGTTTTGTCATTTTCAACATCGCACTCCAGGCCAATCCAGGTGCTGTGTAGTAGTGAGCAGGATCCAATCCATATCCAGTGCGACAAACAGATCTAAAGGCTTCAAATACATCGGCCAATAAAAGCACATCAGTTTTGAGATACAAATCGTGATACTCGCCAAGATTCTTGATGTTATATTTTTCCCAAACATTTTGTGCGTGTACATAATCTTTATCAGATATATGACTATTATTTAATTTGTTATAGAAATTTTCTTTTGAAGGAAGTTGTGTTTCATTGAATCTCTCAAATGAGTCCATATAGTCATAGGGGTAAATTCCCTTTTGTGTTAGAAAATCTTTATCTAAAAAATACTCTGAAAGACATGGAAACTCTTTTAGATTTTGAACCAAGTTAACCAATGGACTTGCCATGAATTTAAATGTATCAAGAAATCTGATATGAGTAATAGGAGATGTGTGAATTGTTTTTGTGAATGAAATGTATTTCTGATCCGTGTTTGGAATTGCTGAGATACTTCCAGAAGTCTTTGAGAGTTCCTTGATAAATAGATGTGTATCATAATGAGCGTTGTTATGAAGAAAGACAGGAATGAAAGAGGGGAGTTGATAATTAATATTACAACTTTGATGAGCCGGACCTCTATATTTACCAGTGAGATGACAATGGTCTCTAACCTTTAGACCTTTACCAATTTTCTCCTCACAAATATGACAGACATTGTTTTTTATAAATTCCCTTTTTTCTTTACTTGTTAAGGACATTGGTTTATTGGTTTCTCTCATTATCTTGGTTAATCGAACACAGTCTTTTTCTAGTCGTTTCACAAACTCCTCTGGGGTATTTGAGCCTCTATACATCTCTAACTTGTTATATTTATCACCAACGGATGATTTGATATAATAACAAAAACCACAAGGAGTATGTTTTTGATATTTATTTGTGTATGATTCTTTTGGATCTTGAGAAGCAGTATCAATTTTTTCTAAAATACTTTCAAAATCAGCATATATAACAAATGGATGTTTGATCTTTTTATTTTCATCTTTGAATGTGATCTTTGAGCCTTCTTTAGGCATATTGATTACCGTTGATTTATGTTCGCCACAATAATTTGAATGTTTATCTAATCTTTCTTGTGAATTGAAGAAGTTAAGACAACGCAAACAAATATATATTTTATTTGTTCTCTTACAGACTTGTGGTTTTATTAATTTAGCAATATCTTTGATGTATGTATAATGTGAATTTTCGTCTGAATTAAAATATAGAAGATTAATATGAGTTTGTTTACAATTGTCAGAAAGCTTTAAAACCTGAATGTTGTTTGTTTCTGTTAGACCATAAACATTAACTGATAAATTATTCATCTTTTCAAATTTAGGAATATCATTTAAAGTCATCGGAAACTTTAGATCTTTCGTATTTAATGTATTCTCATATTTTTTATAATGAGATACTCTTTCATCATGAAAATGTGGAGGATGTAAGTGTGCTAAAATAGACCAGAGAAAACATTTATTGTCTTTATTTTTGATATTGATAACTGCTTTTCTATTTTTGATAACACTGGGTAAATCAATGTAAGAAGAAGCTTTTAGAGGATCTGATTTAAGAATATGAATGTCTATGTAAATAATTTTTCCTATATTGAATCCACTTCCTACGATTGAATTATCCACATCTTGCTCTTGTTTAATAAGTTCATCATAGACTCCTGATGTTTTAAAATCTTGATATGAAGATATAAAGTGTGGCTCAGTTCTCATGTATGGTGCATCTATAACTCCTTCATCCTTTGTCATTTCTAATTTTACTCCCATATAAAATTTAAGTGGTTTCATTTCCTTTAGTGTTTTTTCAATCAACGTTTGAACAGCAGGTTTAACTATTTCTACAGCATCAACTATAGACTCTGGTTCAGGAGGTTTGAAGTTAAAGACTCTTATTTTAATATGTCCTTTGAATGCTCCATCAGAGTTTTTAGTTGTGATAAAATTTGATAAATGTAGATTTGTTTTAAGATGTATTTTGAAGCCTTTCTTGAGGATATTTTTATTACATGTAGAACAGTGTTTTGTTTCAGGTGGAAGAGGGGAAAGTTTGTTTAAAATGTTGTATGTATGTTTTGCGGTGAGAATATGTTGTTTATAATATTTTACTTCCTTCTCGCAAGTATCACAATAAACCATATTTATAGCGTGAGAAAACGTGGTGTTTTATATATATCACTGTGCTTAAAATAAAACACTTTTGAGCTTTACAGCTCCGTTTTATATATATCGCTGTGCTTAAACTAAAACACTTTTTCACTCAGAATCATCTAAGTCATAACTATCACATGAATACTCAGAATCATACTCAGAGTCATCAATAAAGCTACTCTCATAACTATCATTTGAGCACAAACTATTAGTATCATAACTATCATCTGTGTTCAATGAAATACTATCATCACCATCGTCCAAGTTCAATGAAATACTATCATCACTATCGTCTGAGTTCAATGAAATAGTAAAATCTTCACTGCTGTATTGACTCATATTTAATTAGCAAGAAAAATATTCCCATCAATATCTATATACTTTCTTTCATTAACAGATTCAATCTCTACAATTTTTATATCAAAAGTTATCTTTAAATAATCTCTAACTATCATAGAACGAAATGACATTTCACCAGAAATATTAACATCATTCATTTTACTTAGATCTACACCCTTTGGATTATTAAAGAAAATACAAATGTCTCCTCTAGAATTATTAATGGTCTTATCATTCTTTTTCAAAGTATCGTGGTCAATCACTTTTTCAAGCTTTGAATAAATTGCCAGGAGTAGAGGAGAAACTTTTGTTAGATTTACTTTAATGGATGTCTTTCCAGGTATAGTTAGAGCTCTTCCTTTAAATGAAATAGAGGGGCTCATGTTATTTTCCATAACTGGTTTTACCCAAAAATTTCCATATTTATCTTTGTTCAATTTAACATCTTTGACATATTTTTCTATATCTTCCACCGAAGTAGAGATTGATTGAAATTTGTCTTTTGTGCTTTGAAACATTGTATTTATTAATGAATAAACTTGCGTTTAGTTTAAGTAAAAATTTACCACATAAATATGATAAGTTCTGAAGGATATTTAGAATTTCCAGACTCTCCATATGATAAATTAGAGAATTGTCCGGCTTGTGATAGAGTGGGGCTTAATGATGAGGATTCATATAAACAATGTATTTTCTGTGATTTAATTTTAATTAATGATAATAAGAAATATAAAAAAATATATAACTCTTTTAAATTAGAACCAAAAATGAATTACTTTACAAGATTAATAAGAGAGATGAATGTTAAGTATTGTGATGATAATACACCATTTCTTTCAAGGGAAGAGACTAATTGTATTGAGGAAATGTATAAGGGTTTAATGATATTTATTATTCAAAATAATTTTAATGGAAATGTTAATACAAGATACTATATAAATAAAATAATGGATTATTTTGAAATTAAACCCGAACTCAGGATAAAATATAGAGTTTCTCAAATAGCTCAAAAAAAGTTGGATAACTTGTTTTCCAAATATATAAATGAATGATTTTTTACCCGTTTGGGAAAATAAGATAAAATTTAATAACCATAAAAACATTCCAAATTCATTGAGATGTCTAATAGTTGGTTCAAGCGGATGTGGGAAAACCTGTTTACTTTTAAAGATGCTCCTTGGTTCTAATTTTTTAGATTATGATAATTTAATAATTTTTACAAAGTCAAGTTTTCAACCCGAGTATCAACTACTCTCACAGGGTTTTAATGCGGGTCTTAAAAAGGAAGACATTATCGGTTTATTTAAACTTCAAAACAAACTAAATGATTATAATATTGATGATATAATACAATTATTTTGTGATACACAGAAATCAAAATCGAAACCCATAACTTGTATTCTCAGTGATAATACGGATGATATACCTTCACCTCAAGATTTAGATAAATCAAAAAAGAACCTTGTCATCTTTGATGATTGTGTTAATGAGAGAAACCAAACAGTAATGGATAGCTACTATACAAGAGGGAGACATTCTTCTTGTAATTGTATATATCTTAGTCAATCATATTTTCAACTCCCTCGACGCTCAATAAGAAACAATGCCAATACTTTTATTTTATTTAAGTTAAATTCAATAGATGTAAATAATTTTTGGAGAGATAATTGCTCTACGTTATGTAGTAAAAAAGAATTTGAAAATTATATGAAACACACGATTGGAAAATATAAATATATTGTTGTGAAACAAGATGAGATACTAAATGATATTTTTCAATAAATAAATACAGAAAATGAATACTGAAGAAAGAGAAAGAAAGTTTAAGGAACATCAACAATTAGTTTCAAAAGTTGTTAAACAACAGGAAGAGATAAAGAAGAAACGGAGACAGAAACTAACTGGTGAAGAAGCCTTTGAAAGAAAACAAGAGAAATTCTTTAAACCACTTTTGAAAACTCAACACCCTACAGTTCCCACGGTAGAATTTACTCCAAAAAAACTTCAAATGCTCAAAGATTTTAGTCAGATAACAAAACAAGAACTTGGTGAATTAGAATATGATGACGAGGGATTATTTCGGAAACTTGAGCAGGTAAATCAACCCCCTAATTATGTTGTGGAAGCTCTTCAAAACAATGAATATTCTGCGGGTTCAAAAACCAGAGCAGGTCTCATTCCAACAGAAGAACCAGCAGTGTTTCATCTTGTGGAAGAAAAGGTATTGATATTTAATGATGAATTGATGTTCTTGAGTTCTACTCAACCAAATGTTAAATTAACTCCAAGATTAATGTTTCTTCTAACAAACCCCGGATTCAGCGGTTCAAAATATTTTGAGGAACCACTTGATATGGAAAGAGAGGAAGATAGGGTATATATTGAGTTGTTAAATACACTTGATTATGGAGTTTCTGTTGCTGGTAAAAGTAAGAAGAATGAGAAGGAGAAACATATTATTGATGCTTTAAGTAAGCTTGGTTCGGGTGTTAGTTTTCTTCCAAATGACCCATCACAATTAGTTAATAGGCTATTATTGTTATTAGGTAGTAAGAAGGCTGGAAACAACAATTGTTTTAATGAATCCTCAGCCATTTTAGATCAGTTGATGAACATGAAAATAATTAATAAATGTCAATACAAAGATATTTTATTAGATATTAAATAAGATGAGAAGCACAATTCTTAGTTTTAATTTCACAACGAGCGATTACACAGCTTCATTCCCTTACCCACTACAACTTGACCCCCTTACCTCATATGAGGCATCTTTGTTGTCAATGGAAACTTACAATACCCTTTTTAATATCACAGAGAAAAACAACAAGTTTAGTTATAATCCAGGCACTGCCTACAAAACTATAACTGTTTCACCTGGAGCTTACGAGATTTCTCAAATATCTTCAGAAGTCTCTCGCCTTATGAAAGAAAAAGGTGATGAACCAAAAAATATTGTAATAGATATTCAAACACACACTTCAAAATCAACTATTAAACTGAAAAATAATTATAAAGTTGATTTCACGATTGAAAATTCGTTCAGAGAGCTATTGGGTTTCTCTTCAAAAAAGATTGAAAATAACGGGACGTTTTACAGTGATAATGTTATCCAAATATCCTCCGGTATAAATTCAGTATTAATTCATTGTGATTTGATTGATGGTGCTTATAACGATGGAATAAGAACAAATACAATATTTTCATTCAGTGCATACTCAACCCCGATTGGTTATAAATTTAATATGGAACCAAAAAATCTTGTCTATTTACCTGTGTCAGGAAAAACCATATACAGAGTAAATTTTAGGATAACCGACCAAGATAATCGTATGATATCCTTTAATGATGAAATTATATCCATCAGAATTCACCTACGTGAAGTTTTTCAATAAATAAATAATGGTTATTGTAAGAAAACACGAGTTGGGAAAATATAAAATAATTACAGGGGAGGGCATGTTCCTTTCACCAGACTATACAAGGTATGTGGGTAAAGGATACTATAAACCTAAGAGACAACGGGGTGTGGGTCATCAATTTCGAAATAAAGGAGATGGGATAATTGATACTCTAATGGGTATTGGTTCAACCATTCTTAAACATAAAGACCTAATTGGTTCAACTGCTTCTCTCATGGGAAATGTAGCAGGTGTTGTAAAGAGTATAAAAGATGCTCAAAAGGAGTCCCATAAATTACAAGCAATCAAAGAAATTAAAAAAGGTAAAACTCAACTATCTTCACAAGAACGACAAAAAATCATTAAAATACTTGGGTCAGGGTTTCAACAATTTTAATACTATATAAATACAAGTATGGAAGCGATTGATAGTATCTATGATTTGGATGATACGATTATCATTTCAAACTCTACTAAAAAGGAAGACTATTTTAAGGTAAATGCTATTACAGGAACCGACTGGAATTCAAACGGAACAAAAAGTTTTGAAATAAATAATCAACAAACTTACTTGAATATAGCTGATAGTTTCTTGCTGTGTAAATTTAAATTCACTAAGGCTGCGAATAATACTAATGCTACACTCGTAAATGATTTCTTCTGGAAAATGTTTGACAGTGTTCGCCTGTATATTGGAACACAAGAGGTTGAAGCGGTTGATTATGTCTCTGCTACATCTGAAATGATGAAATTTACACTATATTCGTTTGGTGATAGAATGGGTAAGGGAGCTGTTGAAGGCTTTATTCCTGATATGTCAACGGGAACAAACACAGACCCTGGTTATAGTCAAAGGAAGTCAATGTATAATGATGACGCAAAAGCTGAGAATAGTTTTACCGTAGCAGTACCTCTTAAAGGTATATTTGGATTTTGTGATTATGATAAAGTTTTGTATGGTCTTAAAATTAGATTTCAACTACAAAGGAATGATAATGTAAATAGATTGCTTTTTGGGGCTGAAAATGCTTTTGGCGACAATAATAAATTTGTTATTAATGATTTGTGTTGGTATATCAATGAATATACTCCTAATCTTAAAACGGAGGAGATGTTAAATAGAAGACTTAACTCAAAGAAACCGCTAAATGTAT
Organism: Myxine glutinosa; assembly: GCF_964187855.1. Taxonomy (NCBI): domain Eukaryota; kingdom Metazoa; phylum Chordata; class Myxini; order Myxiniformes; family Myxinidae; genus Myxine; species Myxine glutinosa. Next base: position 88,539,133 of record NC_136269.1, read on the forward strand.
CATACCTTAAAAGAAGATGTCAACACGTTAAACTGGAACACACTACCTACACTTGGAATTTGGGTGTTCTTGAAGGAAAGCCACGATACCTATGGCTCATTTTTAAAAAACCAGATGGAGAGGAGGGTACTAATAAGAATAATGCGCTGAGTGATAATGCTAAGGTGAAACAACTTCGGGTTTCTCTTGATGGCACATTTTATCCGCGAGATAGATTGGAAATTGATTGGGAAAAAAATGATTATGCGGAAGCCTACAAGTCCTACCAAAAAGTGTGTGAAAGTAATGGTAATAATGATCCTATTTTGGATATGGTTGCATTTAAAGGTTTATATACAATCTACGCAATTGACCTGAGTTCTCAAAAGGAAACTATAAAGTCTAATCGAGTGGATACTTCTCTATACATTGAAAGAGGGGAGAATGAAGAAGTTGATGCTTATTGTTTGCTTTTGGAGGAAACAGAATTACAGATTAATACAGATAATGGTGTTATGATTAATATCACATAGGTTTTTTCTCATAAATAAATGGTAGGGGTATATGTTAATCAAATCAATCTTAATAAATTAACATCTTGTATTCAAAATCAAAAGCCTTGTATTATTAATGTTAATACAATTCAAAGAAAAGGAGCTGTAAGAATTGATGTTTTACTCACACACACACAAGTAAAAACACTAAATGATGTTGGATCACTTAAAATTAAAATGACGAAACCTATGTTAAAGAAATATTCAATAGACGAGTCAAGAGGAGGATTTCTCCCGTTTCTAATTCCTTTATTTGCTGGTTTAAGTGCGGCGGGAGCATTGACTGGTGGTATTTCAGCAGCGGTAAAAACTGCTAACGAAAGGAAGGCACAACTAAAAGCTCAAAAAGAATTGGAAAGACATAACAAGGAGTTGGAGAAACAAATTAGTGGAAGTGGTGTAATTGTAGATTTTGCTCAAAAACTTGAAAGTCTACCTGATAAAGCTAGATTGTTGGTTGGTGATATGCTTTCCTCTATCGCTCAAGCGGGTGTTAAACTAACTAAACGGGGTAATGGATTGTATCTTTCTCATAAATAAATGGATAAATGGTTTAAACAATTTGGAAAGAATACAACGTCAAATATAGAACTAGCCAAGTATTGTAAAACACTAAAAATTGATAATGTGGTAATCTGTATGAGAGATGAATTAATACATATAAATAAGAATACAAAGAATATTATTATGAATTTAGACACACAGAATGGTTCTCATTGGGTTTGTATTCATAATAGTCAGGATAAATATTATTTTGATAGTTATGGTATGCCACCACCTGTTGAAGTAATACAATTCTTACAGAATGGTGTTTATCAAACATTTCAAGTTCAAGAAATTAATTCTAAATGTTGTGGTCAATTATGTTTATATGTATTATTTCAACTCAACAATAATGAAAATTTTTATGATATCATTTTTAATCTAATATAAATGACTTATGTTGGAAAAGATGGTTCTATCTTTGGAAAATCCTCTCAGGATATTGATTTATCAAATTATTATACAAAGGCACAGGCTGAACGACAAAAATATAGTGTAAGTAAAAATATTAATATGAAGAATACTTATAAATTAATCAATTATCCAAACCCTACAGATGCGAATGACTTAATTAGATTAAATGATTTATCACAATATATATTTTTAAAGAAAACAGCACGTTTTGTGAAAGAAGTAAAATTTACAACCACAACACCTGGTTATACTGACCATACACCTTTCCTCATTGAATTTAACTACCTGCTTACAATTGAATTTTATAAAGAAGGACATTTAGTTAATATGCGAATTAATAAATGGGGGTATGATATGCCTGATTTAGGGTATAATTGGTCTTTTTCAATAAACATAGAAGACCTACATGATTTAAATCAGTCTCGTAAAGAAGAATATTATCCACTTGGTGAGGATAAGGATTTATGTGGAAGTACAATTAGTAAACAACAAATACGTGATTTTAAGAAAAGAAAAATATATGATAGTATAGCGATGGTTCGCATGACAAAGAAGGAAGGTAATGAGATAAGGATAGAAAGCCGAGGAATACAAACCGATTTGGTAGTGGGAAGATGGGGTGGTATTACCTGTCATAATATTAATCTCACATATATTTCTGATACATAAATGGCAGGAAGAAGACTACAAGAGAATTATAATTTTTGTATTCAAGGATACCTACAAGAAAAGGGTGCTCGGTATTACATACCTTATGATTTGGAGCATATACATGGGAATTTTGTCATTAAAAACTGGCCTTATACTGATATTGTTAAACCCACAAATAGAGACTTGTTTAAAATATTAAATAAAAATGAACTTCTCAAAGTTATGAAATATAAAACTCTTTTAGAAATCGTCAACAAATCTTATTGGTATCCTATTATGAGAAAAATAATTATAGATACAAGAATATCTCAAAATCCAGATGAGTATATGTATAATATTCTTTGGGGTTCAAACTCAAGGGTAGCAAGGGATGAGGAAGGAGTTGAAGAAGAGAAGGAGGAAAGAGAGAAAAAGGAGAAGGAGGAAAGGGAGAGGGAGGAGAAGGAGGAGAGGGAGAAAAAGGAGGAGAAGGAGGAAAGGGAGAAAAGGGAGAAGGAGGAAAGGGAGAAAAGGGAGAAAAAGGAGAAGGAGGAGAGGGAGAAAATGGAGGAGGAGGAGAGGGAGCAAAGAGAGAGGGAGGAAAAATATAAAAAGATGGAAATCATTGAGATTCATAAAAGATTGAGTGTATTAAAGCAAATAAATCAATCTCAACGCACCGAAGAGGAAATTAAAGAATTAACAACTCTTATGAAGATAATGGTTTCAAAAATAAGAACGTCAATGTCTTCAATTTCAGGGAGGAGATTTAAACGAGAAAGTGGTGAAGAAGAAGAAGAAGAAGAAGGAAAAGATTATGTGATTGATGATGTTGGTGTCATTGACTTTAGTTAGTTTTTATTTGTAAATAAATGGAGGAGAGAGTGAAGGCATTCCTTAGGATTCTTTATGTTTTAAAAATAAAGATTGAAATGTATATGTTGAAAACCAAAAAGGTTTTGATACTCTGTCGGAATTTTTCTGATAAATAAATATGAGTTATTGTCTCAAATGTAAAAAGAAAACTAAATCTAAAAATATCTCTTATGTTAAAGCTAAAAATAATAGAGTTTATCAAAAAGGAATATGTCAAGTATGTGGCTCTAAAAAGTGCCAATTCATCTCTCCTAAAAGAGGAGGAGACATACAAAAGTTTCTGTCAGGAAGTAAATTTACAACAACTGGAATTCCAGGGGAATTACACCTTCCAGGGTATTCTTTCTGTGGTCCAGGAACAAACTTGGATAAAAGATTAGATGAGGCTGACAATCCTAAACCTTGGTCTAAACCTACAAATAGGGTTGACGAAGTGTGTATGAAGCATGATATTGCTTATGGGAATACCACTACGTTGACTGAAAAACATAAAGCCGACAGCGAAATGTTGTATAATTTGTCTTTGATACAAAATCCAACGTTGAGAGAGAAAGTTGATAGGTTTATTGTGAGAAATTTGATAAATGCTAAATTGAAACTTGGTCTTGGTTATTCCTCAAAAAACTATTAGGCTCTAATGATGTCATCAAGACTGAGGAGCTTTTGGCTGAAGAATTACACAAACCTATAATCACAAAGTTTAAAAGAAGGAAGGTTTATTCTAAATACACCGACCACATATGGTCCGCTGATTTAATTGAATTGAATAATGACAGGGGATACAGGTATGCTTTAACCGTTATTGATTTGAGGAGTAGATTTGCCTGGGTTGTCCCTTTAAAAAATAAAAGGGGTGATACTTTAATGTTAGCCTTTAAGCTAATATTTGATCGGGATAAAAGGAAACCAAAGAAGTTATGGACTGATGAGGGAACAGAGTTCTATAACAAAATATTCATGAAATTTCTTAAGGGGAAGGGTATTAAATTATACAGCACCTTTAATGAAGGAAAAGCAGTTGTTATTGAGCGTTTTAATCGTACTTTGAAAGAGAGACTATATAAAAAATTCACACAACTCGGTTCTCAAAAATGGGTGTATTTAATTCAGGATATTGTAGATAATTACAATAATACAGTTCATTCATCAACAAAATCAAAACCATCGGAAACATTTACAAAATTAGAATATGAAAAGGAGATTAATTTGAGAAAGCCCAAGTTTAAAGTTGGTGATATTGTAAGAATATACAAATGGAAAAGTCATTTTGAGAAAGGTTATACACAAAAATGGACTCGTGAATTATTTAAAATCATTGATGTAATGGATACAGTCCCTTGGACCTACAAATTATATGATTTAAATGGAGAAGAAATCTTGGGTTCATTTTACTCACAAGAATTACAAAAAACACAAGTAAGCAGATAATACCCTTGAAAATAATAAATAAATAAATAAAATGTAATGGGGATACGTTTTTAAATCTGTGAACCCCAAACACAGAATCCCACAACTTTTTAGTTGGGGCTTAACTTTTGTGTGTGTATAATGGGGATACGTTTTTAAATCTGTGAACCCCAAACACAGAATCCCACAACTTTTTAGTTGGGGCTTAACTTTTGTGTGTGTATAATGGGGATACGTTTTTAAATCTGTGAACCCCAAACACAGAATCCCACAACTTTTTAGTTGGGGCTTAACTTTTGTGTGTGTATAATGGGGATACGTTTTTAAATCTGTGAACCCCAAACACAGAATCCCACAACTTTTTAGTTGGGGCTTAACTTTTGTGTGTGTGTGTATGTGCGAGTGAGTCATAATAATATACAAACCCTAACCCAACCCAAGCCCTAACCCAACCCCATCCCTAACCCAAACCCATCCCTAACCCAACCCATCCCTAACCCAACCCCATCCCTAACCCAACCCCATCCCTAACCCAACCCCATCCCTAACCCAACCCCATCCCTAACCCAACCCCATCCCTAACCCAACCCCAACCCTAACCCAACCCCATCCCTAACCCAACCCCATCCCTAACCCAACCCCATCCCTAACCCAACCCATCCCTAACCCTCACATTCAAAATCCCAACCCTAACCCAATCCCATCCCTAACCCAACCCCAACCCTAACCCTCACATTCAAAATCCCAACCCTAACCCAACCCATCCCTAACCCAACCCCATCCCTAACCCAACCCCATCCCTAACCCAACCCCAACCCTAACCCTCACATTCAAAATCCCAACCCTAACCCAACCCCATCCCTAACCCTCACATTCAAAATCCCACCCAAACCCTAACATAATCTTTCTTTTCTTCTTTTTTAAATACGTATTTCTTTTTTTTTTTTTTCCTCTTCCTCCAATTCTGTCTTTCAAGGCTTTTAAGTTTGAAGAAGTAGAAATGGGAAGAAAGAATTTTCCAGCATTTTCTTCCTCGAACTTTCTTGATATTGCTTAAATCAAGCGTCATTAAATAAAGAACATTGTTCATTGCTTTAGAATCCAAAGAGTCTCCAAGAGGAACCCCACAGGTAGAGTCTCCAAAATAAAACCAACTTTCCAAGTTCCCAAGGTATAACCACATTCCTGTTGAGCCTCCAAGATAGGTATCACATTCCGAGTCATCAAAACAAAACCCCCATTCCGAGTCTCCAAAAATATAACCATCTTTCCAAGTCCCCAAGGTAAAACCACAATTTTCAGAAATATTGGGGGTTTCCGTGATAAGTCTCACATAGTATAACTGCGGACCATCAGGGAGAACTCTCCTTGCCCAATTTTTTAGGGTTTCTATGATGTGTTTCACATAGTATAACTGCGGACCATCAGGGAGAACTCTCCTTGCCCAATTTTTTAGGGTTTCTATGATGTGTCTCACATAGTATAACTGCGGACCATCAGGGAGAACTCTCCTTGCCCAATTTTTTAGGGTTTCTATGATGTGTCTCACATAGTATAACTGCGGACCATCAGGGAGAACTCTCCTTGCCCAATTTTTTAGGGTTTCTATGATGTGTCTCACATAGTATAACTGCGGACCATCAGGGAGAACTCTCCTTGCCCAATTTTTTAGGGTTTCTATGATGTGTCTCACATAGTATAACTGCGGACCATCAGGGAGAACTCTCCTTTCCCAATTTTCAGAAATTTGTGGGTCTCCAATGTATGACTTGTATTCTGGCTCATCAAGGTAGAACTTGTTCAGTGGGTTTTGTTTTGATAACTCACAACAAGTATCATCATGGTAAAACTCTTTTTCAGGATTTTGTGGATCTCCAAGGTATAACTCTTTGGCTGGGTCATCAAGGTAGAACTCGTTCTGGGGGTCTTGGTTGTTCAAAATGTCTTCAAACAAAAAAATAACTTCATCCCAAGTTGTGTTAAAAGCAGAATTTTCATTTCGTATCTCAGATACAATATCCTGTGAAAGAAAATAACAATGTATTAATTTAATACAATATTTTTTATTTGTATAAATCAAGCTCTATGAATATTAAAATAAACTTTGTTAACTCTTACACGAGTCTCATCTTAAAAAAAAAAAAAAAAAAAAAAAAAAAAAATTAAATAAATAAATAAATAAACAAACTTACCTCCATTGATAAGAGGTTCGAGTCCAGTTCATCAATCTGAAGGTTGAGTTCTACACAGGTAGTAGGACTCCATGGAATAGCAAAGTTATCCCATTCCATTTCGGCATAGTAGTCCATTCTCAAGTGAAGCAGAAAGCGTGTTTGAAAAAGCCTGTGTGGTTGGTGCCTTTTATAAGGACTGGGTGTGTCTTCCTGTGGAAATTCCCTGGGCGTGTCTTAACTGGAAATGATGTGATGGAAATTCCCTGAAAATGATGTAATGTATTACCTGGAAATGATACAATGCTGAAGAGTTTATAAAGTGGGTGGGACTTAGCAAAAGTGGGAGGAGCTTAGCAAAAGTGGGCGGGGCTTAGTAAAAAGTGGGCGTGGTTTAACAAAACTGGGCGGGGCTTAGTAAAAAATGGGCGTGGTTTACCAAAAAGTGGGCGGAGCTTACCAAAAAATGGTATGTGGCACTGGAGGCGCTCAAGCAAGAACATTGAGGGAGGTTTACCATTTTATCTTAGCTCAGTTAAAATATCTTAATAAAGAACCAAACTCAAACATATTTTTTGTTAATATATTAGATGGTGAAGAGAGTTGTAGGAGAATTAAATTATTTCCCACGCATAAACAAATATTTGTAGGGTCGTTGTTTGAGTGGGTTATATTCACCAGATGATATTAAGAGTAAAAGGTTAAAAGGTCCATGAGGTCAGAAGGATCACAGGTGTTTAAGTGGTCTAATGAATAAGGATAACATGTCAAAAGGTTAGAAGGTTCGTAAAGAACAGGGTGAGAGAAATAGAGGTGTTTAGGGGCAATGAGGGAGGGAAAGAATTAATATGGAAGTGAATGGGTCAATGTTTGAGTGGGTCAAAGATTAATCTGCCAGATGATATGTAGAAGAAGGATGATAGGTCTATAAGAGAAAACAAATATTTGTAGTGTTTGAGTGGTCTAATGAACAACATTAAGGATAGGTACTACAGACAAAAGGTTCATAAAGATGAGGGTGGGAGAAATAGAGGTGTTTATGATTTTTGAAAAAGACAAGGGGGTAAATGACATTAGATAGGGATTTCCCATGTTAAACGGAGGTGTCCCAGAAGCAACATTATTACACTACTGCGGTTCGTAGATCGTAAATCCATTAGTGCCGTGGGCATCGGGTCACTGGGTGCGGCGTAAAAGGGATAACAAAGTCGCGTCCTTACGCTATTATTATATAGACTAGTGGGGTCACCCGTGGGAACCCCACGGGCATGGACGTGTGTGACATTTGGACATCTTCATTTAGTTGCTGCACATTCAGTTTTACAAAATGGTTACTGGCAATTTATCAGATGCACAAATGATGTAATCTACACAATGTATTTACTTCTGCGAACATGTGAATGCATGTGCGTGCACATGGGAAATACAGTTTGAAATGTGTCATTACATCTCATGTAAAATGTGACTTCAAGAGCTCAAATCCTCTACACACACACACACACACACACACACACACACACACACACACACACACACACACACACACACACACACACACACACACACACACACACACACACACACACACACACACACACACACACACACACACACACACACACACACACACACACACACACACACACACACACACACACACACACACACACACACACACACACACACACACACACCTACCTCGTTTTTTCATTTCTATTCCTCACAATGCTGTCTCTCTCTTATTCACAGACACACATACAGATGCATCCACACACTCATATATATGCACATATATTCATATTTCCACACACACACACACACACCCACATATATATACAGTATAATGCACATACATATTTCCACATATATACACACACATCTCGTTTTTTCATTTCTGTTCCTCACAATTCTTTATCTCTCTTATTTACACACTCTCTCTCTCTCTCTCTCTCTCTCTCTCTCTCTCTCACTCTCACTCTCACTCTCACTCTCACTCTCACTCACTCACTCTTCCACATATATATACACACATCTCGTTTTTTCATTTCTGTTCCTCACAATTCTTTATCTCTCTTATTCACACATGCACACACACGCTCACATATATACATATAATATATACACACACATACACACACACACTTTACTTCCAGATAATGATGAATGAAATAAGAACGAAGAAATATATGTCGGCATCATTGTTGACGTTTTTGTGACGACTGTCATCAAACGGAAAAGTAATATATCTTAACAGAAAAGAAAAAGCGAATTTTTCATATATGTCGACATTTTGAGCTATTTGGGCGGTGTATGATACATCGTCCGGCGTCGATTCCGGTTGAGTCATTAAAAGATTTCAAATAAACCTATTTAAAGTGTATGTGCACATAACTAATAAAAAAATACGAATAAATATCTCTCGGTAATTTCCTGAAACATATTTTACTTCTGGATAATAATGATGAATGAAATAAGAACGAAGAAATATATGTCGGCATAATTGTTGACGTTTTTGTGACGACTGTCATCAAACGGAAAAGTAATATATCTTAACGGAAAAGAAAAAGTGAAGTTTTCATATATGTCGACTTTTTGCCGTCATGTTGGGTGGTGTATGACACATTGTCCGCGTTTTTATTATATATCTCGACATTTTCCCGTGTGTGCATTTATTTTTTCAGTTGTTCCTGAAACCGAGTCTAAAACCATCGATAAAAATGAAATAAGATCGTGAATTCGAGATAAAATCATGAGGGTGACTCAATGAATGGGCTTTATTTTACAGGCATTCGAAAATGCATTTCGTTCTATAAACGGCGTTCTATAATCCCTCCGCACCCCTTCCCCTCTCCCTCCCTCCCCTCTCACCCCTCCTCTAAATCCCCCCCAACCTCCTTCCTCTCTATCTCTGCCTCCCCTCTTTTAATATTCCTATCAGTGAAGTGACTCCCTGTTGCCTGGCAACTCCAGATACCTTTGCAATAATCCCTGGTGTTGGGCTAGCGGCTAGGGTGCCGGCTTAGGATCCTACGATCCTGGGTTCGAATCCCGGTCGATCGCTGAATTAACGCCAGGGGGGTTGACTCAGCCTGTCATCCTTCCGAGGTCGGCTAATTGAGTACCAGTTCACTGGTAATTCCCTGGTTGTCGTTAAAGGCGGCAAAAAGGGTTGGCGTCAGGAAGGGCATCCGGCCGTAAAACATTGCTTCAAAAAGGGGACCGAAAAACAACAACAACCACGGTTCCCGAAAAAGGCCAACCCCCGCTTTGCGGGGGAAAATGGCCTCTAAAGGTGGTTATATATTTATAAACGGAAACTTTCATCAGATTTTCTTCCCTTTTTTTTTTCAACCGAGTCTAAAACTATGTTAGCGACTGTGAAAAATGAAATGATATATCGAATTAGAGTTGAAATAAAACTGTGAGAGAGCAAGACACCACGGGCCTAACAAAAGGGCCTCAAAGCTATGCGAGTTAACAAAATGGTGGATATTTGTTTATATGAAGCATCTCCCAGAATGGGTGGAGCTACTCTCCAAACGGAGTAAGCCACACCCCCGGACAGACGAGATGGATCACCTACGGCTATTATAATATAGATATTTGTGCGTGTACACATTGCTTCCTGAATATGTCTGTTATTTGTTTGTAACCACAACAACTCGTCAACTGAACAAACGTGTTGCTCAGGTGTGATACCCCTCCGTTATACCTCCCCCATTTGATCAAGATTGGGAATTGCAGCTTGTTATTTAATTTGGCTGATGTTGAGATGCGTTTTTTCTCACAGGCTGGACACCTTTGCACGAAGCATGTAATCATGGATACTATTTGCTGGCCAAGCAGTTGCTTGTTGCAGGGGCTGATGTGAACACGCGAGGTTTGGATGACGACACGCCACTACACGATGCAGCCAATAATGGCTACCTGGATGTAAGCAAGGGATTGATGAGATGGTCAAATTACACTGCCTTGTTTCAAGGAGTTAGATTCTTGTCAATTAGCCAGAATGTCTTTGCTTTGAATAACATTTTCTTTTTTGACAATCTTAAGTAACTTGTTAATTGGTATCCAGATTTTTATTAATATCCAGAATTGGTATTTATTTTCATATTTCACAGTTGTTGGAACACTCATTGAATTTCGCCCTCCACTCTACAATAGGTGGTTCGGTTGCTTCTGCGGTATGGGGCTGACCCATTTCAGAAGAATGCAAAGGGCGAGAGACCTGTGGATGTTGCCTGTACCACCACCGTTGAGAAGCTTTTGCACAAGGAGCTGTCCTGGTCAGCAAGTGAAGACAGCTCTGCAGGTTACAACGCACACCGTTTCCCTTTATGAGGTTGCCACTTTGAAAGAAAAGCAGTACCTAAATCATAGTGATATTGATTGCACGTGCAAATTTATTTGTGTCATCAAATAACTCTCAATATGCAAACATTCAAGACCTAAAAGAGTGGATTCAAGCAGCTTTTGGACAAATTACGGTTGGAATGTGACAGGAAGTGGTCTTGGAGTATCGCAAAAGCATGAAAATGCTTTAAAACTATGGAAATCACGTCGAATTTCATAACTAATTTTGTACACTTCTGAATTTTCTCTGAGAACCAGACGCTCAAAACACTATACCATTTATTTATTAAATAAACAACAATGGCAGAAAAAAAATGGTGAACAAAATATTTCCCTCCCCCTCCCTTCTCCCCCACCCTTCCATTTCCCCCCCATCCTCTCTTTCCCCTCCCCATTGCCCTAGTCTCCTTCCTCCTCCTCTCCTCTCCCTCTCTCTTCTACCATCCCTCCGCACCCCTTCCCCTCTCCCTCCCTCCCCTCTCACCCCTCCTCTCATCCCCCCCAACCTCCTTCCTCTCTATCTCTGCCTCCCCTCTTTTAATATTCCTATCAGTGAAGTGACTCCCTGTTGCCTGGCAACTCCAGATACCTTTGCAAATAAATTCTAATTCTAACAAACTCAAATGTATTGTAAACCGTTTGTTCATTACTGCCTCTGAGGATGGATGCTAGACCTCTCTCAAAATATCAGGCCCAATGAAGGATTCTCCTTTTAATGCCCAGTGTGCCTTCCTTCTGATTTAATATACAAGGTGGTCCAAAATGATGTTAAACTTTTCAAACACCTGTCGTAATTTTACGAATGTGTTTCTCTTTTTTATTTTCAGGTCGCCTAAAGAATGTTTCAAATTTTTCCATTAAGTTTCAACCATGTCAAACAATTTATCTGTGCCACAGCAGATGCTGGCGGATGCTTTTAAAGACGTTTTTTGCAATGAAGTCATATGTTTCGACACAAATGTGGTGTAGTTGGGTCTAGATCCATATGCAAGAATTCCATAATACAAAACCATCAAATGTATTTTTGAAAAGTTTAGAGACGCTGGAAGTGTGAAGGGCAAATTGAAGGACACGGTGGTCGAAAACTTTCAGTGAGATCACCCGACAAGATAGAGGCTGCAAGAGAAGTTTTACAGGCTTCTCTGAAAAAGTCAACAAGCCGACTTGCACAGCTGGTGGGAACTTCTCGCACAACCATTGGTAGAATCATACACGATAATCTGAAACTGTATATGTACAAGATAGTTACTGCATCACCAAATCACAATAAATAAGGAGGAGAGATTCTAATTTTGTGCGCAATTGCCCAGCGGATCGAAGAAGATCAGGATTTTCTGGACAACATCTTTTTTAGTGATGAGGCCCACTTCTACCTCAATGGCCAAATGAACAAACAGAACATGCAATTTTGAGTAGAACACCAACCGCACGAGCATATGGAACAACCAGTGTTTGGAGCAAAAGTAACGCTTTGGTGTGCTGTCAGATGTAGCGGTATAATAGGGCCTTTCTTCTTTGAGAATGAAGCCAGGCAAACTGACAATCAACACAGATAGACATGTGGATATGCTGCAGAGAAATTCCGCCTGACACTGAGATGGAAGCAAGACATCACGATGCATTCAGTCATCTTCCAGCAAAACGGTACACCACCACATACGTTTTATGGTGTTTTGAGGTTTTTGAGACATTTCTTAGGTTATGGACTCGTATCTCGACGGACAGCCAAGACAACTCATGGAGTCCATACTTCCCAGATCAGTCTCCTCTCGAATACTACGTATTGGGGTCCCTCAATGCTAGAATATATCAAAAAGTAGTTGAAAAGAACACAGCAGTCGTTGAAAAATAACCTCGGACGGGAAATCGGATGCGTACCAGCTTCAGTTTTCAGATGAGACATCGATAACTTCAGTGTCTGGATGGCAGCTGTCATCCAGAGGCACATTGCTTGGATTGCGCACTTCATCAACGACTAATAATATCGCTCCTTATTGCTTTCTGAAACATTTTTTCACTATAATAAACAAAAATGTAACTACTGTGTATTATGAGCCAGAAAATAAAAAGATCGACCAGTAATAAAATATATTGTAGTTAAATAAAAAGTTGCATATCATTTTGGACCACCCTCTATATGTGTGTGTGTATATATATATATATATATATACATATTGTCGTGCAAATCCCTCAAGGTTAACACCAGGGACCGCGGAAGACCGAACGGCTTTAACTGAGGCGACGACCAAATACGGATTTTGCTATCAACTGCGGGAAGAAGAAGTGAAGAGGAAGAGGCGGAAGCGCTTACCTAGAGCGAACCGACGGCAGCTCCGATCCTGCAGGGGATTGACTCAAATGAACACGGGTTTAACAAGGAATGGAAAGTAATACAAGGGTTTATTTTAAATAAAGGTCGGGACAGGGAAACGCGATGATAAACTAATAATGATCCTAAATCGGGATCCCGCACACCTCACTTCAAATATGCCACACAGGAATGAATTACGAAAAGAAATCGTCGTGTAATTGTTGTGGGTGCGAGCTTATCTGTCTGCAGTCTTGTCCCACTGTCCAATGCGGCTCCAAGCTCCGGCATGAAGAAACCTCAGCCTCCTCGCCCACACGCTCCACCCGGCCTCGAAGCGACTCGCTCCGCGGCACACCACGAGGTCCCTCGCTCCAGTACTAACTGCACCAGATCCCGCTCCAAGCACCACGACGAACCGTCACCCAGCACGAAGCACAAAGGTCCAGCACACAAGAAGGAAGAGCCAATGAAGCTTCAAGCACAGAGAGATCTTCAATACGAAGGGGTCCAGCTCGCAGAGTCCAAGAGAGCAAAGAGAAGAGAAGAGACAAAATGTCATGCAGCGCGCCCTTTTGTGACCTTGCGTGTGACGTCAGCTCTGGCGCGCCCCCCAATCAGTGCCTCGTAGCTTCCTGCCGTCCACCGAACCTTCTAGTGCCTTCCCTCCAATGAGAACAACCTCCTTCTCAGTTGCGTCTTCGCGCCTCCCGCCCTGATTGGCTGGAGGTTTGCGCCTTCCGCGCCAACCAATCACACGTTCCCTGTGGCGTGGTTACAACTCGTCTCGCACGATGTTGCTAGGCCAGCTGGTGGTGCGGCTGGTGGCGGCCATCCGGCGGTGCCCCGATCTGGCTTCCTGCCGGTCTTCTTCCAAGGTCATTGTAAGGGAAGGCGAATTATTTACTGTTGCAATAAGGGCTTATCTAAGTGTTTATATGTGTGCGTTGCCATAAGGGACAAAGGAATGATTACCAGGTCTGACACACAGGGGTTTATCTTAGTCCCTACAATTATTTAACACCCGAACATCCTTGTATGTTCACAGGTATACACTTCCCTGACAAACCGCCTAAAACACAGAACTTATTACAGGTAGATTCCCTATCACGACAGTCAAAGCATGTTACCTATACAGATCTACCTGGCTCTATATATTCATTTACCCCCCGACATCACAATATATATATATATACATACATATATACTACTGTGTTCAAAAAGTATCCGACCTTTCTTTTTCGTGCGTAAAAAAAAAGAAGCTAGGGAGGCGTTGATTGGTGCACGTATGTAGGCGATCCTAATGCGCATGCGTAAATTTTTTCCCACCTGCAGAAGCTGTCATTCGACGGCAGACCGCCGATGAGTGAGGACATGTAAGTGAGCGCCGTCGGATTTTCGTTTTTGACAAAATGACGGAAAAACTTGAACAACGCTACTGCATCAAATTTTGTGTAAAGCTTGGCGATTCCCAAGTGGAAACGATCCGCAAGATTCAACACCGTTCATTCCATTATGAAGGAGGATTTGGGCTTCAGGAGAATCTCAGCGAAGTTCGTACCAAAGCTGCTAACGATTGAGCAGAAGCAACTCCGTTTGGAGATCGCACAGGACATGCTGGAGACTGTGAACAGCGATCCCAGCTTCCTCACCACAGTGATCACTGGCGATGAGTCCTGGGTTTATGGGTACGACCCAGAAACCAAGTTGCAGTCATCACAATGGAAGCATCCAACATCCCCGAGGCCAAAAAATATATATATACAGACTTGGCATTTAATATGGAATATTTTTTTTGTGGGGGTGAACTTACTTTTCAAGATGTCTTAGAACCAAAAGTTCATTGGAATTATGTTGAAATTATTCTAGATTTTGTTAATGTGACCTTTAAAAGAAACAAAAACCACATTTGACATTTCGAAACAAATAAATTGATCCTTGAAAGTGATGTAAACTGATATCTAACTCAATTCGTGGACAGTACTCTGTTCAACTTCTGTACGTTTTCCAGAAGTATCTCTTTATTTTGCACATTAGCCAAATTTTTTTTTAACAAAAACAAAAGTTAAATTACGACTGGGATTACGGACAGTAAAATTACAGTTCAGTACTTCATGTAACCCCCACGAGCATTCAGGAGAGCACGTACACGTTGAGGCATGCTGTTCACGAGATTTGCCAAGGTTTGGACAGGAATCGCTTGCCATGCAGTGACAATAGCCTGCTGCAATTCACGCACAGAGGTCGGCTGCTGGTCCAAGTGGTCGATTTGACGCGTTAATTCTGCCCACAAGTTCTCTATCGGATTCATATCCGGGGACATGGCAGGCCACTCCATATGCTCTACACCACGGTCAGCAAGAAAGTGTTAGATCATGCGAGCACGATGAGGCCATGCATTGTCATATTGGAAGACAACGTTTCCTCGAAAGGCTGCATGAGCAAATGGAAGCAATGTTTCTTCCAGAATGGCCCTGTACTTGAACTGGTTCAGGTTTCCATTCAGAACAACCAGGTCAGTTTTGCCCCCTGCATGAAAAGCAGCCCAAACGGTCACCCCACCACCTCCAGCCTGGACTCTTGGCACTATACAATCTTTGTTGTAGGCTTCATGCACTTGTCTGCGCACTCGGACGTGGCCATCTTGACGATAGACCAGAAATCTAGACTCGTCACTGAAGATCACGTGATTCCAGTGTCCTGGCTGCCATTGACAGTGCTCTCTGGCCCACTGCAATCGGCGCTGGCGGTGTTGTCTGGTCAGGCGTGGCTTTCTCAGGGGACGCCTGGCACGATAGCCTGCTTGAACCAGTCGTTGGTTGACTAGCCTTCTGGATACAGGCACATTTGTCAGTTGCTGCCACTCAGCCCTAAGCCGATTAGCTGACTTGATACGGCCATTGTGGACTAACCGGTGCAGCTGGCGATCATCCCTCCTTCTGGTTCTGCGGGGACGTCCTGGCCTCGGTATTGGATTAGGGACACCCCTCTGAGCATTTCGTTTCAGGATCTTTGACACCTGACCTTGAGTGATGCCATACTGCCGAGCAATAGCACGCTGTTTCATGCCGTAATTTCGTAAAGCCACCACTCCATGACAAACAGCATTGTCGAGTTGACGGACCATCTCCAGAAAAAGCGGCAATAACTTTTGGAGACATGCAGCAGTTGTTTTCCACTAATACAGAACGCAACAACCCTTGTATACCCGACTGTGAAGCCAATCATCAAATGCACCTGTCCGTACATTTTGCCACGCCACCTGTGATATAATCCTGTTGTTGACTTCTTGCTGCGACAGACAATCAGTGACATTGTTCTTTTAACAAATAAATCACCAAAGTGTAAAAGAAACTCACCAGATTGATATACTGAGTTAAGAAAGTAAACCCAAGTCAAGAAAAAAAAAAATATTCCATATTAAATGCCAAGTCTGTATATACACACTGTTGGCCATAAAGATTGAATAAAATATTTTTGACATGATTCCACAGTTTCTTTGGTATTTGACAGTCTACGTGTAAACAAAAGGGTAATTGAGTGATTACATAACGTTTTCCCATTACACAGGTGATATGATAACATTGAAAAAATGTGTATTACGTAATAAATTTTTTTGTTCGGGACTATAAAAGCCCATGCATGTGATATTCTGTCCCTTTCCCTGATTCAACACTGTGTTAAACGAGGCTGTTTTTTTTTCGAGTTCCTTGTACCGTTTGCAAGAAAAATCGGTAGAGACATTCCCTGGGCTATGCCTGGTCCAACGGAACCAGCAATACGCGAGAGAGTGGTAGCACTGCGGCAGGAGGGCTACAGACAGAGTGATATCGCAGATGTCGTCGGGATATCACAGAGTACAGTCTGTAAGATCCTGAAACGTCAACGTGAGGCGGGGAATGTGCGGCCGCGGAAACCTCCAGGACGTCCAAGATTAACCACGAGACGAGATGATCGCCAACTGTTGAATCTCTGCCGCAGAAACCGGAAAATGCCGACGAGTCGTCTTCTTCGCTCGTGGAGGAGACATCATGGGATCCACGTTTCCCGGTCAACCGTTAATCGGAGATTGCTCCAACATGGTTACCGAGCACGACGGTTGACTAAATGTCCACGCCTGGCTGTTCGCCACAGAGTTGCTCGTCTTCGCTGGGCTCGGGAGCACAGAAAGCTTCATCCTGGACGCTGGCGACATGTTGTCTTCACGGACGAGAGCCGCTACATCCTTGACCGTACAGATGGGAGACAACGAGTTCGTTGATTACCCGGGGAGAACCTTCGTGATGACTGCATCCACGAGACGACTCAAGGTGGTGGCGGCTCAGTGATGATATGGGCCGGCATCCATTATGGAGGGAAAATCGCCACTGGTGGTTCCGGACGGAAACGTCAATGCCGTCGTGTACCGGGATATCTTGGAGTACCACTGCCTTCCACATGCAAGACGAGTGTATGGACACAATTTCCGACTGCAGGACGACAACGCTAGACCGCACAGGGCCGCTGCAGTAAGGGAATTCCTTGAGGCAGAGGGCGTGGAGCAGTTGCCATGGCCAGCTTGCTCGCCGGATATGAACCCCATAGAGCATGCATGGGATGCCCTAGGCCGAGCCATCAACGACAGAGATGTTATTCCTCAAACTTTGCAGGAGTTGGCCGACGCTCTGAGGGAAGAATGGGATGCTATGCCTGTTGACGTCGTCAACAAGCTAGTGGACAGCATGCCACGACGTCTGCACGCCCTAATTCGTGCCAGGGGTGGACATACCCGCTATTAGTGACTGAGTAACAACAAGGACTCTACTGTGATGCAAATTGATCCATGAAATTACCCCAAAAAATGTTATCTGGAAAACTGACAGAGATTAAAAAGAAATCTGTCATGATCCTTAATTTACTGTCTATTGTCGTCATTGTCGTTTTACGCTCAAGACACCAACCGATTAGGACTGATAATTAATAAAAATCACTGTCAAATGTGCGTAAGAGACAGAATAATAAAGAGAAGTGGTTATATGCACCATAAATGCCAATGGTAATTTATATTGAAATAATGATGCTATGGAAATTTGTTGAAAAAAAAACATTCCATCTTTATGGCCAACAGTTTATATCGTGCATTCAGAAAGTATTCAGACCCCTTCACTATTTTCACATTTTGTCATGTTGCAGCCTTATGCTGAAATCGTTTAAATCATTTTTTCCCTCATCAATCTACATTCAATACCCCATAATGACAAAGAGAAAACAGGATTTTAGAAAGTTTTGCAAATTTATTTAAAATAAAAAACTGAAATATCACATTCACATAAGTATTCATACCCTTTGCTATGACACTTGAAAGTTAGCTCCGGTGCCTCCCATTTCTCTTGATCATCTTTGAGATGTTTCTACAGCTTGATTGGAGTCCACCTGTGGTAAATTCAATTGATTGGACATGATTTGGAAAGGCACACACGTGTCTATATAAGGTCTCACAGCTGACAATGCATATCAGAGCAAAAACCAAGCCATGAGGTCGAAGGAACAGCCTGCAGAGCTCAGAGACAGGATTGTGTCGAGGCACAGATCTGGGGAAGCTTACAAAAAAATTCTGCTGTATTGAAGGTTCCCAAGAGCACAGTGGCCTCCATAATTCTTAAATGGAAAAAGTTTGGAACAACCAGGACTCTACCTAGAGCTGGCCACCCGGTCAAACTGAGCAATCGGGTGAGAAGGGCCTTGGTAATAGAGGTGACCAAGAACCCGATGGTCACTCTGGCTGAGCTCCAGAGATCGTGTGTGTAGATGGGAGAAACTTCCAGGAGGACAACCATCACTGCAACACTCCACCGATCTGGGCTTTATGGCAGAGTGGCCAGACGGAAGCCAAACAGTCCAATCTTGGTTTCATCAGACCACAGAATCTTGTTTCTCACAGTCTGAGAGTCCTTTCGGTGCTTTTTTGCAAACTCCAAGCGGGCTTTCATGTGTCTTTCACTGAGGAGAGGCTTTTAATGTTAATTCTTGATATAACATATCCATTCCAAAAAGGGTGGTCCTTAATTGATGCAAGCAAACTAACACAAGGCCAGAATTTCACAAATCGAAATTTAATAAACACATCACAATATGATACTTTTCAATTTGTTTTGTGTCAAAAGCAGATAAATCCACAACCTGATTTTTTTGCCAAAGCAGACAAATCCATCATAAACTTTATTTGGTATTAAGGCTACACTGAATCACCAGAAATATGATTATAATCATGAATGTAATATGAAATAGTATTAATCTGAATGTTAAAAAAAAAAGTTTCGGAGGCAGGGACCGGCAAGGAGATGATGCAAGCCGGCAGGCCGATGACATGACATGCACGCCGATTACATGGCTGGCAGGTTGATTGTATGCCTGGCCGTTAGGGGCCGGCAAGCAGGCAAGACAGCCAGCTTCACCCTAATCTGTCCAAACCTAATCTATCTCCCCACCTGATATTCACCTATTCTCTCAGACACCTATTCCTATTCTCTATGAGACCTATTCCTATGAGACACCTATTCTCTCACCTACTCTGGATCCCTCTAAGCCTGTGGTTCTTAACCTGGGTTCGACCGAACCCCAGGGGTTCAGTGAGCCAGTCTCAGGGGTTCGGCGGAGGTCCTCCGAAACGCATTGCAATTTTTTTTGTTTTTAGTTTTGTATCAATTTTGAATTGATGTGTAATTACGCTTATTATTAATATTATTATTATTTTGCTATGTATGTTACGAACGAATGGAAATGTTATTTGTAATTGTATTCCCATCCCATTCATGGTTTCTCTGGTCTGTGTTTAAGATAAGTTGTTTCACACTGACTGTAGTAAGTTGAATCAATGAGCAACTTGCTTATTATTCTGTTAATGGTGCTTACTTGCTTACTTACTTGCTGGATTTTGGACTTTGCAGGTGTTCGGAAATTCCAGTGAATAGCATCGATTAGCTTGCCGTGTGCCGTGCGTCATTGGTCGTGCCTTACTTTGGAGTTAATAAACCACCTTTAGAGGCCATTTTTCCCCGCAAAGCGGGGGTTGGCCTTTTTCGGGAACCGTGGTTGTTGTTGTTTTTCGGTCCCCTTTTTTGAAGCAATGTTTTACGGCCGGATGCCCTTCCTGACGCCAACCCTTTTTGCCGATATTAATCGGCAGAGATTTTGCCGGAGTTAATGATTAATTGAAAAGTAATTTGGAAATGTTTGTGGATATGCAGGGCGGGTTCAGAGTTATATTAAAGTCAAAAATGGATGGTGATTATAAAATATGATTGAATTACTCAGAAAATTAGGTGGAGGTGATATAACTCCTTTGGTAGCAATTCAAAACTAACAATTCGCAGTTTTCTATGTAATATTATAATGGGATTTGAGGTGACATAGAGTTGAGTAGATAATAAATCCCGTCATCGTAACTAAGTTGTGTTTTCTTCGTTAAAATTTCTCAGTTTTCAGAGGGGTACTGATTACATTTAAGCATGTGCCTTTTTTAATTTTTGTCATATAATTATTTGCCCAAACTCAATTACGATCAGTTTGTTAATTTTTTTTATTTTTTTTTGCAGTATGTTGAGCAAAAAAAGGAAGTGGTCGGAGGATTACGTGCGGTACGGGTTCACGTGTTTGACAGAACGGGACGGAAGTCAGCGTCCTCAATGCATGCTTTGCAATGTCAAGTTGAGCAACTCCAGCCTAGCACAGGCAAAACTACGGGAACACTTCGAAAAACTGCACGGCGAGTGGCAGTACAAAGACGCAACGCTGGATGAATTCAAATTGAAGAGAGTCCGATTCGACGCAAGTGCTACCTTGCCCACTCTCGGCTTCGTTTCAATTGACAAACCGATCCTCACCGCGTCATATGAAGTTGCGTACCTGATCGCAAAGCATGGCAAACCGAACACCGTTGGCGAGACACTCATCAAACCGGCCGTGTTGAAGATGGCCAACATCATGCTGGGAAAAGCTGCTGAAAACAAGTTGTCTTGTGTTCCACTCTCAAATGACACCATCAGATGCAGAATCGACGACATGAGCGACGACATCCTCGCCCAGGTAGTTGCAGATTTAGTCGCGAGCCCGACGAAATTCAGCCTTCAACTCCACGAGACCACCGACGTTTCAAATTTGAGCCAGCTCATCTTATTTGTGCGTTATGTCAAAGGAGACGAGATCAAGGGAGACTTTCTGTTCTGCAAGCCTCCCACAACAACAACGACGAAGACAGCTGACGTGAAGAAGCTTGTGGGCGACTTCTTCAGAAGCAACGGCCTCTCGTGGAACATGGTGTCTGCAGTTTGCTCGGACTGAGCTCCAGCCATGCTGGGATGCAACTCCGGTTTTGGAGTGCTGGTGAAGGCCGATGCACCACACATCATCGTCATGCACTGCGTCCTGCACAGACACGCGCTGGCATCAAAAACCCTGCCTCCAAAACTGGCCAATGTTCTGAAAATCGTCGTTGAAACTGTGAATTACGTGCGAAGCCATGCTCTGAATCATCGCATCTTCAAAGAGCTGTGCAATGAAATCGGCTCTGAATTCGAAGTCCTTCTCTACCACTCTAACATTCGATGGTTATCACGAGGGAAGGTAGTGAGCCGTGTTTTTGCCTTGCGTGTAGAATTAGCCCTGTTTTTGCGAGAACACCAGCATTGCCATGCAACGCACTTCCAAGAGTCAGAGTTCATCTTCAACGCACTCAATCATCTCAATTGTCAGATGCAGGGCGGTGGAATGAATGTCATCGAATCTGAAGAAAAGCTGAGCGCTTTCCGAAAGAAGTTACCGTTGTGGAGGCGGCGAACAGAGAACGACAACTTTGTGAACTTTTCGCTACTGGACGAGTGCGTGAGCGGGATCGAAGATGAGTCTGAAGTTGGAGGCACTGCTGTACCGGAGGAGCTGAAGCAAGTGATTGCCATGCACTTGGATGAGCTGGGAAAGTCATTCGACGGCTACTTCCCCAACCAAGAGCAATACCCAGCATGGGTGCGGCAGCCATTTACTTTCGACGTTGCAACAGCAGATGTCAACGACCAATACCTCAACGACCTCATCGAACTTCAGCAGAGCCAGAATCAACAACAACTCTTTGGCACAACAACGCTCTCAACGTTTTGGTGCCGCCAAATGGAAGGGTATCCTCACATCGCTAAAATTGCCCTTGAGATCCTCACGCCATTCGTTACAACGTATCTCTGCGAGCATGCGTTTTCGAAACTGGTGGACATTAAAACAAAGAAAAGGAGCAGGCTTGCATGCGAAAATGATTTGAGGGTGGCCCTTGCCAAAACAAAACACGCATTTCCCAGATCGCCTCCCGAAAATAAGTACAGAAAACGCATTAAGATACAATTATTCTTAATTTTTTTGTAAAATTTGAGAGGTTCTGCGAGTGTTTGGTGGGTTTCGTTAGGGTTCGGCGCCTTTAAAAAGGTTAAGAACCACTGCTCTAAGCTATATTAACCCTTTGTACCGCGTACTAAGTCTACTCTATGAATGCAGAAATTTTATTCATACTAATACACAATGTTAATTTTTGAAAGTTAATTGTGGTGGGGGCTTAAGGGTGTGGGAGTCGGGGCACAAAGCTGAAGGTTCGCCTCGGGCGCTTAATACCCTTGCACTGGGTTTAGTCCAAGTGGTCTAAAGTCCCATACCTCGAATAACTACATCCAGGTATTTATGAACAAAAGGTTTATTACCACAGATAGAGCGGGAGGGCAGAACCTTGGTAAATGAATACACCTCTGATGTTCTTGAAACCCTAGCCTAGGTCTACTGTAGTCTACATACCCCAGAGAAGATAATAACATAACCCTTCCTGCCGCTCCTGTTCGGAGTGGGTACACTAGTTTCCTGAAACATTACCCAGCTGTCCATCAGACTCGTAATTGATATTGAATCAAAGCATGAAGTTTCTCGGAAATTAATTGTATGATATCTTCAACAGCACGGATGAGGGAGTTGAGTGGACCGAGGACGCGAAAAATATATATATTGTGTCACAGGTTGGATCCCCAATGCAGCCATACTTGTTTTGGCAATAAATAAATAAATAATTGAGGCCATGACCGACTATACTCCCACAATATGCCGAGGAATGAGCCTTGCATGCCGGACTCCTTTCTTTATTTGCTTTCAGAAGGAAGTACTTCACTGTGACATCCCTGGCTCGCTCTGTTTGTTTACATATTCAACTTTAGGCCTCTTCGTCTACACTGCTGAATATCCATGTAAGACAGCAAAATAGCATCCTGTTTGACTTTATTTTCTGTCGAATAAAGCTACCCATTGATGTAAGAAAGATCAAACACAGTAAATGTCATGCACATATCACGCACATTGTGTGCAAATTAAATAGCTGGATTTTTCCCGTCACTGCTATGTTGAGTTCTCTTCGCCACAGCTCAAGCAGAATTCCCTGGAAACCCCTTCTTTTTACGTCCTAAATGGTGAGAGTGACACTTCGATATCATCTTATATCTCTTCTCTTCGATATCTATCTCTTCGATATCTCTCTTCTCTCTTCGATATCTCTCTTCGATATCTATCTCTTCGAAGATATCTCTTCGATATCATCAAAACTGCACATTATTTCGAGAAACAAATTGCTTATTTGGGGGGTTTATGGCGTCTTCAGCAAGGCAAAGCGATCAGAACATGGGCGCTGACGTATCGTATCACGTGTCTATGATGTGCGCTAGCTATTTGGTTACTGAACCAGATCTGAACTCTGCAAGAAATAATGCAATCACTAATATCAGCACAAAATTAGTGATCTGTGTGGGTGGCAAAATAAGTCAAAACAAATAGGAAATCGAATGCATTAAATGGTATTTGATCGACCCACTGTGGATAGAAGAGAAGCTGACATTTCAGGCCTTACCCTTCGTCGGAGCAAAAGAGGCTCTTTTGAGCAAAAGAGAAGAGGCCTTAAAAATGACGAAGGGTAAGACCCGAAACGTCAACTTTTCTTCTCTCCACGGCGGATCAATCACCATTTCAGGTATTTTTTACCTTCACCTCCATTAGCTCTTTCACGAGCCTCGATTCAGTATACAAAAAAAAAGAAAAAAAAGAAGTGGACAGAGGGTAGTTTTTCACCCCCTGTCTTGTCTGTTTGTCTCTCTGTTAGTACAGCGGATAACAACAACAATTGTGCATTTTATGAGAAAAGCATGAAATTTCTAACATAGTTAGTGCATACCATAAGGTTTATTTTCAGATGTGGAGGGAAGTCAGATTTGACCTCTGAGGACCGTGAGAGGTCAAATCTAAAATGGCCGCCAGTCCACCGAGTCTAATGTTCAAACGCGCTTAATTTTGGAACCAAATAGTGTAGAAAAACATTATAGGTGTCATTTCCAACTAAATTGGGGATGCCCATTCATTTGCTGTGCTAAAGCGGTGTAAGAAGGTGACAATACGTACCGTTGATACTGATGTGGTGGTACTGGCTGTGGCTTCATTCAGCAAGACAGCTCCTGATGAGCTGTGGGTTGCCTTTGGTGTCGGGTCAAGCTTTTGGTACATAGCTGTTCACAAAATGGTTGCCACATTGAATCCAACACAGTGTCTGACTCTCCCAGTCTTTCACGCTTTCACCGGGTGTGATACTGTATCTGCATTCGCTGGCAGAGGAAAGAAGACTGCCTGGGAAACTTGGAAGTCTTTCCCAGAGGTGAATGATGCTTTCAATTAACTCCTAGGCATGCCAAGTGAGGTCAGTGAAGGCTCAATGTTACTGCGAGAGCGATTTGTGGTGCTGATGTATGACCGAACCAGTGAGAGCATGGAAGTGAATGATGCCAGGAAACAGCTCTTCACACAGAAGTGTAGAACTCCAGAGAACATTCCTCCAACCCAGGCAGTACTCAAGCAGCACATCAAGCGCACTTGCTACCAGGCCAACTGTTGGCACCAGGCAGTGGTCATGGATCCAGAGATGCCAGACCCATCTGACTGGGGCTGGACAAAGGAGACAACTGGGTGGCAGCCTCTTTGGACCACTCTCCCTGAAGCATCAAAATCGTGACATGAATTGATCGACTGTGGCTGCAAGAAAGGGTGCACAGGACGCTGCAAGTGTGCCAAAGCTGCACTCAAGTGCACTGCACCGTGGTTCTGTTCTGGAGACTGTTAGATTTTGATCATTACCAATTTTCATCATTGCACTTGATTTAATGTAAGCTTTTGTGGGCATACTTGGTTAACTACAGTTATTTTTTCAGAGGTTATTGCATCATTCCTTGCAGTGTAAACACTTTTTTTCATCATTTCTGGTCTTTGGGTGTTCTGTACCTATCCCTGTACCTGAAAAAATAAAGTTTTAAAAGTTCAAATGAACTTTTTCCAATAGCACTTCCAACTGCAGTATCATAGAAATCGATATTTAACGTAATTGTCCCCCGTCGCACAGCGTAGCGAAAGGGAGACTATGGCTTTCCCCTCCGTCCGTGTGTCCGTCCGTGTGTCCGTCCGTCCGTGCGTGCGTGCGTGTTTGCGTGCGTGCAGGAGTGCGTGCGTGCGTAAGCAAAGGACCGCATTCAAATTTGGTGTGTGGGTGGAACCCACGTCAAAATCCAAGATGGCCGCCGCCATGTATGTCTGATGCCATGTATGTCTGAACCTTGTGAGATGAATATCTTGAAAAATAAGCGAAGTATCAACTTCTAATCTGGTGTGTGGGTGTATCTAGGCATAAGGAAGAACGCAATTGAAAATTGGGTCGCCACGTCAAAATCCAAGATGGCCACCGCCATGTATGTCTGAACCTTGTGAGATGAATATCTTGAAAAATAAGTGAAGTACCAACGTCTAATTTGGTGTGTGGGTGTATCTCGGCATAAGGAAGAACGCTATTGAAAATTGGGTCGCCACGTCAAAATACAAGATGGCCGCCACCATATATATGTCTGAACCTTGTGAGCGAAATATCGCGAAAAATAAGCGAAGTACCAACTTCTAATCTGGCGTGTGGGTGTATCTAGGCACAAGGAAGGACGCTGTTTAAAATTGGGTCGCCACGTCAAAATCCAAGATGGCCGCCGCCATGTATGTCTGAACCTTGTGAGATGAATATCTTGAAAAATAAGCGAAGTACCAACTTCTAATTTGGTGTGTGGGTGTATCTCGGCATAAGGAAGAACGCTATTGAAAATTGGGTCGCCACGTCAAAATCCAAGATGGCCGCCACCATATATATGTCTGAACATTGTGAGCGAAATATCTTGAAAAATAAGCAAAGTACCAACTTCTAATCTGGTGTGTGGGTGTATCTAGGCACAAGCAAGAAGGCTGTTTAAAATTGGGTCGCCACGTCAAAATCCAAGATGGCCGCCGCCATGTATGTCTGAACCTTGCGAGATGAATATCTTGAAAAATAAGCGAAGTACCAACTTCTAATTTGGTGTGTGGGTGTATCTCGGCATAAGGAAGAACGCTATTGTAAATTGGGTCGCCACGTCAAAATCCAAGATGGCCGCCACCATATATATGTCTGAACTTTGTGAGTGAAATATCTTGAAAAATAAGCAAAGTACCAACTTCTAATCTGGTGTTTGGGTGTATCTAGGCACAAGGAAGAAGGCTATTGAAAATTGGGCCACCACGTCAAAATCCAATATGGCCGCCGCCATGTATGTCTGAACCTTGTGAGCGGAATATCTTGAAAAATAAGCAAAGTACTGATGTTTGGGTTCTGGTGTGAGTGAAATACCTTGTGAGTATGAGTGAAATTGAAATTTGTGAGTGAGTGAAACCTTGTGAGTGAAATATCATATCATAGCATGTTTTCTGCGTCTTCCACTTTGTCAACTCACATCACTTCACCGACGGGGGGACCTAGGCGTAACGCTTGTTTGACCTTGACCTAAATGCATGTGCTTGAGTTCTGGCGATCTCAAAAGTATCACCAAATGAATGGGCACCCCCAATTTAGTTGGAAATGACACCTATAATGTTTTTCTCCACTGTTTGGTTCCAAAATTAAGCGCGTTTGAACATTAGACCCGGTGAACTGGCAGCCATTTTGGATTTGACCTCTCACGGTCCTCAGAGGTCAAATCTGACTTCCCTCCACATCTGAAAATAAACCTTATGGTATGCACTAACTATGTTAGAAATTTCATGCTTTTCTCATTAAATGCACAATTGTTATAATATGAGAGCTTATCCACCATACTATGTAAGGAGAATATCTCAAATAGTTATGGACATATTTGGACAAAACTTCGTGGACATGTTGGGTGTGTGTCAAGCACTAATTAATTCAATTTTGGTGAAGATCCGGATCCAGATATAAGGGGTGTTGCAAAACATTTTACCTTTTTTCCCCCGAGAACCCGTTGCAGTTGTGCACGCATTCGGACATGACGTGTGCGTGCGTGCGTACGTGCCGTGTGCGTACCTTGCATCCACGTCGTCACTTTTTCTTCACTTGTCGTTGTTGTGATGGTTTTGTCGCGGACTGAACAACGCGTCACATGTGCGTTATTCTATTCTCGGCTATTTTAACGTGCATCAAAGGAAGCATGCCTGGGGGGGGGGGGGGGGGGGGGAGGGAAGGTAAAATGTTTTGCAACACCCCTTATCGAACCAGATATGAGAATTCTTAAGTGACTCTTTACCATTGAGTGATAGGGCCAAAACGATACATCGCACGATATCTCAAAGTTATGGGCAGATTCGGATGAATCCCGGTGATGAATTGAGTAGGTGACAAGAACAAGCCGATTAGTTTTGGTTCTGGTCTGAATGCAGATCCGGCTTATCAGTGGGATACAAACAGTAAACTGTTCAACTGAACGAATGCATGCCCGAGTGCCATTCTAGTTTTTCCTATTTGTTTTTAACTCTGCAACACAATATCGCTAAAATACGTGCATTCACTCCGGTTGTTCATGTGCTTATACATGGAGTTACATCAATGTCCAATCAAATTGAATGTAACCAATTCATCATTCTTCTTTTAACCTGCAGGACTACCACATATATTAATGATTTTCATTATCTGGATATATGTGTTGTTCTCTGTTTATCAATTTTCAATTACATATTCACTCGATTTGTACAAGATATGCAAGGATATCTTCAGTTACTAATACAAATATTCTCTCCCTTCTCTCCCTTGTCTATAGATTCTGAGGAGGAAGCTCCTTCAGTGGCCCATTCAGGAATGGATGAAGAGTTTTCTTGTTCTGAATCTGAAGCGAGAGCCAGACCACGTGGCAAATCGCGAGACACACCGGGTAAGAACTCAAGCTCGGGTTCCGTCTCTGTGTCAACAACAACCCCAGCAAGGCCCCTCAAGGATGAGTACGAGTTTAATGAAGATGATGATCAAGAAACTTTCAAGCCAGCTGATGATAAGCACCTGCTTAAGACGAAGGGCACACGAAAGGAAAGGAACGATGATCCTGACTTTACTCTAAGTCCTGCTAAACAGCGACCAGCAACTAGCAGAAAAGGATCAGGGGCCAACACCAAAGCACGCAAGCGGCCTGTGCGCCGTATCACTTCTGACTCTGACTCGTCATCTGAGGAAGAGCTGTCTGTGGACTTCTTGAAAGGTCCTTTGTCTTATAACAAGACAGATTCAGCTTGTAAGCCTTACAAAAAAGCAGAGAGTAACAAATCAAAAAAAAGAATTAAGGAAAAAAGAAAGGGGAAGTTGTCAACACCAGCAGTTCAAAGGACTAAAGTAAACTGTCAAGGTAAAAATGGTGGCAAGAAACTTGTTAAAGATGACAGCACCACTGCCTCAATAGTGAGGAACAACTCTCTTTTCTCTGTTGATTCATCGGACAGTGAGATATTTGAGAGACCTAAGGTGCGGGAAGCGGTGCGTACATACAGTGGTGCAAAACCCGCGCCACCTGGTACGACAGTACAATTAAAATCTGCGCAATATTTGACAGAGAAGCATGTGAAAACAAGTCGCACTGAAGCACTGCGAGCTCGTCTGTCACCAGCAAGGTCAGATGTAAGCTTCCAGTCTGGCTCCATGCGTCAGGAAACTCATTCTGACTCGGATCGCACTTCTGAGACCTGTAGCAGCAAGTCTTCAAAGAAAAAGAAGAAAAGTAAACATCGGCACAGGGATAAATCATTGGATCGCTGGGGTGGTATCGATGGTATTGGTAATGCACGGAGCCATCTTTCTGAAGAGGCATCCAGAATAGCAAGAACATTGGACGCTGAAGGCAAGGTTCTCAAGAAGCGGAAGCTGAAGCACAAGAAGAAGGAACGGGAAAAGAGTGAAGGAGTTGTTGGGAGAGGCTGTGAAACAGTTGGCCCACATGCAACACCTGGGATGAAAAGTTCAGATGGTAGTTTTGCAGCTTCACTGCGACTATCACAAGGACCACTAACAGAGAAACCTTGGGCCGATGGGCGGGATTTTGTTGAGCTGCGGCGCAAAGAGGATAAGGATAAACAGTCAAAAGATGATCGTGATCGTGACAAAATAAAGAAGAAGAAAAAGAAGAAGAAAAGCAAACGACCCAGTGAAGAAGAGGATGAGGACGATGATGAAAAAAGTTGTGTTAGTACAACTAGAGCTCTGCCTCAGCCTCAGTCTGTTCTTCCATTCTCTGGACCTGAGAGACGACCTTGGACATCACTGGATGAGCCACGTGTCCAAAGTGGTCAAGGCAGTGGTGAAAGACGAAACAGTGCACCAGTTACAGAGCGTAAAGACAAACGCGGTGCACAAGGTGATCCCAGAGAACGAAGGGATGGCCAAGCAGTTGAACGTGCAGAACCTGGTGTCATAGTAGAAGATTGGTTACCTAGCCGTAACCGGCATGATGAGAGGCGGGAAAACAAGTTGGGTGATTGGAGGGATGAACAAATACAAACAACAGGCTTTATACAACGGTCAAGTAGTGTGAGTGGTCAAGAAAGCAAAACAGCACAACGCATAAGCAACAATCTTGCACCGAGTGCAGACAGAAAAGAGAGGAAGAAGGAAGAAAGGCGAGTGCGGGAGGAAGCAACAGAAGGAACTGAAGTCAAGCTACCACACACAAGTGAAGAGCGCCGAGCTAGTCATCATGCAGAAAAGAGGGATAGGAAAGAGGGGGCAATGAGTGAGCGAAAACTGAAGGAGTTTTTGATGGAGCCATCATTGCCTTCACCTCAAAGAAAAGGTGGTGAGGAGAGACGAGGCAGCAAATCAGAGCGCAAGCCAAATGATGACACTGCATGTGTTGCAATGGCAACTCGACCATTAGTTGATGAGCGCAGACAAGGCCTTACTCCAGAACGGAGTAAGCGTGATGATCCACCAAACTTGACTGCATATCATTGGATCACCAGTGATGAAAAGAAAACTGGGCACTCAAAGCATGGCGTAGAAGAACGTCGTGAAAACATGGAGAAGAAGAGCAGGATGCAGAGTGGGGATGAGAGGCGCTCCAGCTTACCATCTGACCGTAGAGATAAGGAGAAGGAGAAGGATAAGGACAGGGACAGAGAGATTGGTGACCGACGTGAAGGTGAGAAAAAGGAAAAGAGGGTAAGAAAGGAAAGTGGAGACCAAGAAGCGCCAAACAAGCACAGGGGTGGGGATGTTAGGCGGGAAAAGCATCGGACCTCTGGAGATGAGCGGCGGTCTAGTTTTTCATCAGGGATGTTGCGGGTGAAAGATGCGAGTGTTGCACGACATAGTGAAGAGCGCAGAAACTCTGGTTCCAACGAGACAAGAATGACAGAATCCCATGGAGAGAAACGAAGTCACTCTTTGTCAATCCCACATAGACTTGCAGGTGATGAACGCCGTGGCAGCCAGGGGGGCAGAGATGGTGGTAGTCATACAGTGGCGCACACAGAAAAGAAGGTAAAGACTGAACATGTGGAGCGAGAGAAGAAAGAAAAGGAATGGATAGGTGGAGATAGGCTTGACAGAAAGCTTCAGGATAAGGATCATGGTCGAAACAAGGACAGAGAATGTGCTGAAAGCAAGCCTGTGGACAGCAGGGAGAGAGAAAAGGTTGTTTTTAAGACTGAACCTCAGCTTCAACCTCAAACTGCATTGGAAGACCACAGTGCTGAGGTCGAAGAAATGTTTGAGAAGCTGTTTAACCGAAATCACCAAAAGCCTGAGGAGTGTCCAGAGATGGAGTATGATGAGGCAGCAGAGGCAAGCAAAGAGCTCATTGCTGCAGAAAACTTGTCCTACCAAGAATGGGACTTTGGTGTGGAAAATGAACCTGACAGGGCATTTCTTGGAGCACCACTAACAGAAGAAAGGGAATTCTTCCGCAAGGACAGGTTAAGCAAAGACTTCATTGAGCGGTCTCAAGCTGACTATGATAGAGATCAACGAGAGGCTTCAATTTTGGCACAACGATGTGAAGAAATTAGACTGGATACATCTGAGACAAAGCGTGTGGAAAGGGTTAAAAGCCAAGAAAGGGATGTCCATAAAGAAAAACGAAAGAAGGAGAAGGATAAAGAGCGATTGAGGGAGAAACTCCCAGTTGCAGTTGGGAAAAATCAAAAAGATGAAAGACGGGCATCCAAGGAGACTTCAGGTTTGGAGAGTAGTAGCAGGGATGTATCTGTTAAGAATGTTACATCAAGGGATGCCTCTCGGCATGATGTAGAACGGTTAGAAGTGCGTGAGAAAGATCAACTGGACAAGGAGAAGAAACATTCTCCAGTAAAATCTAAATCCAAGGCAGATTATGAAGGTGAAAAGTTGGTAAAACCAAAGGATGCTGGGGCAAGATCAAAAGACAAAGTTTTAGGTGCTGGGGATCTCATGATGACAAGTTTTGAATTGATGCTGAGCCAGAAGGATCGTGAAATGGAAGAACGGCATAAGCGACATAAAGAAAAGAAGAGGTTGAGAGAAAAGGATCGAATCCGGCAGGCATCTGCAGATGCAGGAGATCGCTCGAAGGACAAAGAAAAACCTGCAACAGTTCGGCCAGGAGAACAGAAGGAAGCCATGAAACACAACAGGCTGGATATTCCACAAGGAAGTCCGACACCATCGAAAAAAAATACTTTGCAGGACAGTAGTGAGTCTGCAACCGATGGTCAACAATCATCAATAGTTTGTTCTGACGAAAAGGGCCTCAGGCCAGTGGATGATGCTGAGAGCAAGGTTTTTGCTCCTGAACCAGACCCAGCTACTCTTGGGTCTAGCTGCCCTTTGGCCATTGTTTCAGTTCCAATTTCAGAAGAAGATGCTTTGCCAATTGCGCAGTCTCCCTTTTCTGTTGGTACAGAGCAGGCCTTTGATAGTGTTGATTTACCATCACTTCTGGCATCAGGCCCTAGAGCTCCTGCATGCCCAGATGTTACAGTTCCTCCACCACTACAACCTCCACCACCTATTCCCATAACAGAATTCACTGTGGAGAATGCAGAGACTAAAATACCTACAGCAATCGAAGCATCCACACCATTGGACACGGATGAAAGTACATGGAAATCAGAGCACACTGATATTCCTTCTCTTCCTAGTGGTTGCACAACACAGACAGCACCAGTAGAGATACTAGAACCATTCCAAAAAACATACACCTCACCATCATATTGCTCAGGGCCACCTAACACCGAACCTTGCCAGACATCAGTGTCAATTGATGCAATAGAAACTTCCAAACCAGGTGCTTATGACTCTTCATCACAATTTGACTTCCACTTGGTGCCAGACACAAAAGACAGGACTTTTCCTAGTAATTGTGCAGTCTCACCACCTGAGACAGCCGTTTCTGCTATGCCATCTATGTCACCTATATCAAAACCACAAGCCATTGCAATGGAAAAGCAGGATGACTCTGAGAATTTTGACTGTACAAGCTATAACCTACCACATGATACTACACCAGAATCAAAGATCTCACTGAAACCTCAGGCACCTTCTGACCCTGAGGTACTGCAGCAGCCTCTGCCACAAACTTTCCTGTCAGCGTTTTCCTCTGACACAGGCCATAGTACGATGCAGGAATTTGTGCTGGATAAGACACGCTTTCTAGTGAAGAGTTTCCCCTCTCCATCAAGAATCAGTCCTAACACACAGGACTTCTTGTTAGAGTCCAGCTGCCTGCACTCACCTAAATACAATTCAGCTCCACCACCTGTAAACCCCATTGTATATCATGTGAGTGAGAAATCACCCGTGGTAACTGATAATACCCCGTCTCACCCATCCCAATACAGCATTGAGTCACCTAACCAAGATGGGAGAGAGATTTCCACTGGGAGGGAGTCTTCATTACCTGTTGAAATTGAGACCCAAACACCACCTTTGAGTATTGCAGTGCCACCAAAAGAGAAGTTGGTAGCTACAGAACAGTTGGAGTATGCAACAGCAACTGTACCATTCACAGTGCCGCAGCACTACCTTCCTGATACCTGCACAGCAGAACTCAGGCCAAAGGTTTCTTCACATACTGATTTTTTCCAGACCGTCACAACCTTTGCATCCGTTGCCCCTTCCTATGACCCAACAACACCAGTCACGGATACTCATCATTTCCTCTCAGAAACAACTAACTTTTTGTCAGAAAAGCGTCACTTCCTTTCTGAAACAACAGACATTCTTTCAGAGACAAGAAATATGCTTTCTGAATCAACGGTTTCATCCGTAGCACCACAGTTATCAATTGCACATGGTTTTGACCCTGTTGTCCATGGTGCACCTGAGTCACTGGAAATCCCTTCAGTAGCAGTGGAACTCGGATCGGCATCCATGTACCCAACACACATCTCGCATCAAACTGTTTCTATGACTCATGGTCTTGCCACACAACATCCTGACATGGCAAAGGATGTCCTGCCCTTTATGCCTTCTGATGTAACAACAATGCCTCAGCTGCAGCAACCACTTCCGACACCATCACCAGTTCTTCCGATTCCAACTCAAAGCCCTGTATCATCACAACCAGCACAACTTGAGCTGTTTACAAACACTGGGAAAGCTTGGGATGAGGTTGCTGATGGTGTGACACCTAAGGCTGTATGTCTGCAGCAACAGTCACGGTCGCAGTCTCAAATGATGTCTGCAACACCATCTGTATTTTTGGGCTATGCTGGAGACATTCTTTCTTCACCCGTTCGCCACTTAGATCGCACATTTTCTACGCCAGCCACAAGTAGCATTTTTGCAGACAGCTTCCCATTGGTGGAGGACACATTGCCACGATGCAAGGTTTCACCACCACGCCGACACATGAGTGAGCCATTGAATCGCCCAGCATTGGGTGTTGGGGGGGAGAGTGCAGAAAATGTGCTGTCAGTTTCTTTTTCTTCCTCGTCCTCATCCTCCTCTTCCTGCTCACCCTTTCGGTATGCACGCTCTGTGCTTGATGGTGGACCTGAGCCTGCTTCTGGAGAGCTCGAACGTCTCTTGGGAAACATGCCTGAAGAGAGCGTCTCTGTTTCCCTTCCAACTGGGGATACAATTGTGCAGCAGGAAAGTATGGGTCTTGCAGTCTCGCGGATCCCAGCATCTGCGCATACCCCTCTATTGGATGAATTGGACTTCATGATAGATGATGAACGGGGAAGTAATCAGCCACAGATGGAATCGTCATTGCGATCACATCAGCCTCAAAGTGCAGTGCAAGTGTGTGGACAACAAAATGAATATCAGCAGGATGGTGAGGCTGAAGAAGGCATTGAGGATGAGGCAGCGCTAACAGGTGCAGAAGAAAATGAAGATGTGATGGTGGAAATGGCAGAAGAGAGTAACAAGAAACAGGAGGGACTGGAGGAGGTAGAAGGGGTGGAGGAGGAGCAGGAGCAGGAAGAGGAAGAAGAGGAGGAACAAGGGGAGGAAGATGAAGAGATAGAGAAGGTAGCAGAAATCAATGCAGTTGAAGAGGCACAGACCAAAGATCTGGAGGCTACATCTGCTCCCTTGCAGACATTTCTCACCAGAGAAGAACCAGCTTCAGGAGGAATGTATTTGGGTATTAGTGCTGCTTTGGAAGCAGAGGGAACTGATTCTGAGATGCCATCTACAGCTGCCTGCCTTGAAGCCATTGCAGAGCTGCATATAGCTATTTCTGGTGGCAGCATTGTTGGTGAGGTTGGTAATGGGAAGGAGGAGAGTGCATTGATTGCTCATACTAATGTAGAAACAGGTGCTGTTTCTATTGCAGATGTTGAGACTTCTTTGACAGAAGATGAGCATCTTGGCTCCCTTTCCAGAGCAACTGGAGACCAGGCCTTGTCTCCACATCCAGCAATGGAAGGACATGTGTCACCACACTCCCATACAGATGTTGCTCAACCGTTGACAATCGAAGCAATGGAAAGAGAGGAAGAAAAGCCTTTGGAGGGACAAGAAAATGATAATTTTACGGGGAAGGTCGCAACTAAGGAAGCCGAGGGTTATTCTGAACAGTTAAGTGCACCAAGCAACCCAGATTTGACAATAGAGCGGGCAAAGGTTGAGGTGTTGGTGAAGGTGGAGGAGCCAGTAGGGGTTACACCAGTCACTGCACCTTCAAGAGTAATGACAAGGAGCCGAGCCAACCAAGCGGCTGGCAGGCAGTCAGGATCCCCAAACGAAGCAACGGCAACCGGAGGAAAGACACGTGGTAAGATTGTTGAAGATGATCGGCCAGCTGTGGCTCAACATACCATGCATAAGAGGAAGCTGACAACGCCAGGACGCAGTGGAGCCAGTACTCCAGCAGCAGTTGGGGCAGCTGCACAGCGACAGAGCAAGGAGCCAGCTCAGCAGTCACTGGCAGCATTAGTGGACTCTTTAAAGCTTGAGGAAATTATACCATACCAGACTGCACGTCCAAACCCATACTTTGAGTTCCTACAGATGCGAAAGCGCATCGAAGAGAGGCGGCGCGTTATGTGTGCTGTGATACCCCAAGCCCCGCAGTGCTATGATGAGTTTGTAACATTTACTGGCTCGTATCTTCTGGATGGCAAGCCGGCCAGTCGTCTGCACGTTCCAACGGTGAGCATGATGTTGGCTGCAGGCCATTCTTTTGTCTTTTTTCTTGTTTTTTCTGTTGTCTGGGTGATGGGGAGCTGTGTTGGTGAGATGGTTTTATTTGTCCCTTATTAAATATTAAAATAGTTACCCTCGCCATAGGAGAGGGTATTGCATTTGAGTCCGTTTATCTGTTTGTTTGTTTGTCCGCACAGAATAAATATGATTTTCTCTGCAACCGTTGGTCCAATTGACAGGAAATTTTCACCATCGGTGCAACTCCACCTGTAGAATTTTTATATGATAATTATGACGTCATAGGTCACGTGGTTCGGTGGCCATCTTGGAAAAAACAAAAAACGTTGCACCTCTATCTCCGAAAGCACTGAATAGAAAAAATAGAGACCGCTCATTGTAAAGAACTCTCCATGGGGAATAAAATATGTTAATGATGATGTCATAGGTGCCTCCATTATGATGTCATAATTTGACAAGTACAAAACTTCATCCGATCAAGTTGAAATTTCTTGAGCATAATCTAGGAATAAATTAGTTTGGGTGAAAAAATGATGACGTCATCGGTCACGTGGTTCGGCCGCCATATTTTTTTTTTATTTTTTTTGTATACTGAGTCGAGGCTCGTGAAAGAGCTAACATTTATTTCACAAACAAATCAACCAGACAAACAAAATATACAAAAAGAGGGAGCGGAAGACAAGATGGGGAGAGAAGGGGAAGCACACAACCACAACATTTGAGAGCAGGGAGAAGTGTGGGAGGGAGAGGGCTTGGGGGGGAGGAGGCGTGGGAAGGGGGGGGGGGGGGGATAATACAAAAATACAAAATACATTTTAATACAAAAACCTTAAAAACCACTGAAAATACATCCTGGTGAGGGTTTGCAATCTCTGATTGCTCTTTTTCTTGTTTCAAAATGTTTCTTGAAATTTCTTGAGCATAATCTAGGAATAAATTAGTTTGGGGGGAAAAAAAATGATGACGTCATCGGTCACGTGGTTCGGCCGCCATATTTGTTTTAATACAAAAGCCTTAAAAACCACTGAAAATACATCCTGGCGAGGGTTTGCAATCTCTGATTGCTCTTTTTCTTGTTTCAAAATGTTTTATGCACCTTTTTGGAGCAATTAAAGTGCAGTCGGACCTGCCATTCACGGTCCCAACATTCGCAGTTTCCACATATTTAGTGGTTGATAAAATGTGACCTGCTTCTACATTCGCGGCCCTGTGTCCTGCTTATTTGCAGTTTTTCGTGGGCGCAAAAAAAATTCCCCACCCACCCACGGACTTCCATGGTACTTGGTTGATTATCCCTTTTCGCCTATGGGTAGGGATTTCAGGTTAATATTGTTAGTATTTTGTGTTTAAGGAAAAAAAACCTTGTTCACAGAGACGATCGCAAACATTCCGCACAAGGAGGGAAGTGGAAGAAGATTATAGATGGGATATGACGTGGGGAGTGGGGTTACTTGGTTTCTTCCCTAATTATTTCATCATTTATTTTTGACCGGGAACCGCAAGTGATTATTTAATTCTGTATTTATGATTCCTTTAGTCTGCACACAATTAATGTGAAAGTCTCTACCCTTTAATATGGTGTAAATCTTGTGCCGATCAGCGAGGCCGGTTCATGGAAAGTAAAAATGAACTTTTATTTTGAAACTATAATAAAATGAAATTCTAACACAACGCTGTGATACAAGCACGTTTGTAAACGATGTAATTTAAATTCAACATCTATCTTCGTAAAATAATATGGAATAAATACCATATCATCCTCCAAGCTTAAACTCCGAGCAGTTAAAACAGAAACTGTTTTCAGGAGCAAGACGCGCTTTGGCGACCACACAAGATCGAAGCACAAATGGTCCGTTTTCCATAAAGTAACATGACACACAGCAAAAGAGTGAGCTAACCTTTTGGAACTGGAGTTGTAAGCATATTTAATGAAAACTGTAATCATGTGCATTCGTGTTCATGAAATATTTTCCCTTATGAAAATATATTTCCCACCAGCCGCACACATCACTTCTAAAAGCATCTTCCACATGCCATGTATAAAAAAACACCACTTCCAGCCATGCATAAAACATTTCCCACCAGCTCTGCACATAACAGTTCTAAAAGCATCTTCCAAGTGTCACACATAAAACAGCTGCACTGCACCCCCACCACCCATTTGACATTTGCGGTTTTTCGCAGGCGTATTCGCGGTTTGTTTTGACATTTGCGGCTCTGTGCTCCGCATATTTACGACTTTTGCATGATTTTTCACAGGATTTTTGATTTCCCCTTGTGAATCACGAACCGCTGGGAACCAATCCCTCTTTTTTCCATTGAAACAATGCCCCACCATTCGTGGCATTTTCCAGGAACGTATCCCCCGTGAATGTCGGGTTCCGACTGTTTTTACATGTCTCAATGTTTGAATATTTTGTCCAAAAATCAATTAATTTTTTCCCAATGTCCTGCAAATCGATATTATATGCACTCCACTAATATTTTTTAACAATGTAATACCCTCAAAATACTTGCTGGAAAAACCATTCAAGTAGTGTACTTAGGACTGTTTTCAGCACACACACTTAAAATGGTCGGTTTTGTTTATAATTAGCAGGCACTCAGGGTGGGAGTACCCTTCTCTGCCCACCTTCTGTGGGAAATGTTCTGCGGCACATTATTGGAAATGCACTTCATAATTTTTGCCATTTTTTAAAGAAATTTTATTGACCACAACATGGCAAACTGCATATATAATATTGTTACGGAACCCAACGTCGGCCTCTGTTCCCCTTATCGAGGGGGGATTAATCCCCTCGTCTATAACTGACCGACGTGGTCCCTGACACTGCACAGCTACCTCCGGAAAGGCAGGTGCGCAGCCCCGTTCGTACCACGGACAGATGTTAATTGCCGAGCGGTTTTAGCAACCGCGGCACGAACTATTAACAAGAGACTAACCCGATCCTGAACGTTGGCCAAATCGTGCCGCAGGTATTCAATTGGGAAATCACAACGACGACAGATGTAAGGGAAAGAAAGGCAAGGTAGGAAGAACAAATCTAATTTATTGTTCTTATTTACAAGACCCAAAAGAACCAAGGAGAATGGAAAGATAAGAAAATAATTACAGAAAGAGGGACGGACCAGAAGGACACAGTGCAACGCTAGCTTACCTATGGCAGTCTTACTTACAAACCCAGGACAGAACAAACAACGACAGACTCACACGAATGGGCAATGAAGGCAGGCACGATGGCTGGAAAGGAGGGAAGTTCAGCTCGGACCAGAGGACGATCGGGCCGGGAGGGAGCAGCCGCTGACTCTCCACACTCTCGTTCGTCCGGCGGCGTTGCTTCGCGGCCGCGGGTCGAACTGCCGTTAGAAACTCAACCCCACCCAGCTGCGGTGGATTCAGCGGCGGTGGACTCCTCACTCATCTGCTGTGGGGGCTTCCTTTGTCAGCCGCTCCACTGGACTCTCCGCTCCTCCTCAACTTGACTGGACTCGACTGGGCTTCGGTGCACTGCCAACTCTCTCACGCATCTGTCGTCTCTCCCTTCCAAGATCTTGCGCGTGCGCTTATATTGCGCCTGGGGCGATCAAGCCGCCGGCCTCCAGGACACGCCCATCGGTGAGCTCGCCTCAGCCTTGATTGGTCACGAGGGCTCACCGATCCCGCCCCTAGAAGAGGCGTTGGCAAGGCCACGCCTTGTTCCTGGCGCTGGGCTGACTCCTCCCACATTCTGCTCCGAGATGACCTCGTGCGTGCTTATATTGCGCCTGGGGCGATCAAGCCGCCGGCCTCCAGGACACGCCCATCGGTGAGCTCGCCTCGGCCTTGATTGGTCACGAGGGCTCACCGATCCCGCCCCTAGAGGAGGCGTTGGCAAGGCCACGCCTTGTTCCTGGCGCTGGGCTGACTCCTCCCACATTCTGCTCCGAGATGACCCCGTGCGTAAAAGTGAAAAGAGTGAAAGTGAAAAGTGAAAGTGAAAAGAGTCTTGCGGTGAAAAACACGGTCCCAAAGCAGCAGCGGGCGAATGCAGAAAACCGCCCAATAGCTGTCGGCAATGCGGTTGGCAATGGAGGTTCTGGGGACTTTGAAAAGGGGGGGGATTCTACCTTGTTCCCATTTGATGCAATGCAGTGTCAACTAGTGGAAGCCAGAGCCTTAACCTAATACACAGAATAAGGAGATAACTACCAAAAAAAGGAAATCTATGATTGGCTGTGTGATTGTATATGGAATAACTAAAGGGATGACCTTTGACCTTTATACACAAACTGGAGGGTGATATTTACAACAATAATAAAAAACACAACACAATTCTCAAATCCACAACACTGCACCATCCTCCTCTTAGACACGTCCCGGGCCTATTAAACTTTTACCTTTAGTGTGGCACGTAGGTGTAGTTCCCTCTACATTTAACCTGACCCTGAGTGTGACAGTTTTAAAACACAAATAAGTATGTCCCTCTGCTGCATTGCACCCGATCTAACAGATTTACGCCCACAGCTAACCGAATTGCGGAATGGTTCTCAAACTATATATTTACGGTGGGGGAGCATTATTTACAATGACATTATGTTGACTTACAGAACTAACCCAGGACCTGTGATTGTTCTTTTTTGGGGGGGGGGGGGGGGGGGGAGACAGCCTGCGCTGCATCGACGCACCATAAAGCACCAAAAGCACCAACCAGTGCACAGTCATCACAGTTCGTAATCAAAATAAACAAACCCCTGGTGCTGGTCTTCCTCTTCGGCTCCCTCTGCGGCTCCCTCTGCTGGCCATAGTTCTAGATGTTGTCAACTTCGTCTTCTTGCTGGCGGCCTATTTAGACATAATAAAAAGCACAAAACGTGTCCATTTTTTTTTTTATGGCCCACAGGGGGCCGACTATGGGTGCTTCACCTGTGGGGCATAGGTGCCACGTGACCGAGGTCCGCAAGCAAGATCTTCCTCTGGCCAATCTGGCCGATTCCAGCAGAGGGGCCATGCCCCAACCCGTGGGGTCCATGAGTGGTGCTCAGCCACAGACATGTGGTCCATAAGTGGTGCATCGATGCAGACAGCTGGTTGCGAGAGTTTCGGGCACACAATGGCGGACTCCCGCACGCTCCCCTCGGTGCCCAGAGAGCACAGTCCTCGGGTGGGAGACAGGGGAACAAAAGACAGGTGAGCGAGGGGTAAGGTCACAAGGGTACACATCAAACAAGGCAATGCAAGACGAGGTGCGTACGGAGAGCGAAGTGAGAAAGCTCGTCCCTACCGTACGTCACCCCCCCCCCCCCCCCTGTTACCTACTCTACCCCTTGCCCTTACCCCATATGTACAAAAATCTACACATTTACCAATTCGTCACTACTGTCACGTCTTCCCCATATCTCCCCTATACCAAATTCGTCCCCACAATCCCTCAAACCAAAATTTGCCATTATTCAAATTCATCATCAATCCTCATAAGGAGGGAGAGATGGAACATAACACAATGTCACACCCACGTCATGATGCGTCTCACATTCCATACATTTGCACCAAAATAATAAAAACAAACCATGGCATGGTGTGGAGCACCGTCGTTACCTCAGGTGAGTGGATGTAGATGGTGCGAGGAGATTCTTAATCCTAACTACTTCCTAAATGACTTTAATACACTTTACACTACCCGGGGTCTTTCCCTGCCAAACCATTGGCCATCTTACTCTATGCGGTTTTAAGAACCAAATTCCCATTGACCAAACTGTGGTGCTTCATCAATTTGGGGTCTCACTCCCCCGATTCAACTCCCTGTGCCTCTGCACAATTTCAGGACTACGTGTTGTGGCACTCCCAGCAGGTCTACCCACCTGCACACCTCCACCACTGCAGTTGCCTCCGAGCTTACCTGCTCCTTTCCCTAACCTATCTAACTGGGGAAGGCCCTCTGGCGCTCTCCCCACTCGGTGCCCTCTCTGGCACTGGGCTACCGGGGTCCGTCCTCCGGATCCTCGGGCCCCATCCACAACTCTAACGGCTCCCAGAGCCCACCTGCGGCCTCACCTGGCCGACATCCTAACAGTGGCGGAGTGTCCATTCAACTACACACACTAACAGGCCACACGCCCAGCCATTTCCACGTCACTAATGCACCCATCCAAACACCATTCTTCCACACGCACCACAGATGCCAATATCCAACCACAATTTACCTACTCCCTCTCCCTAACTCTAAAACTACCCTCCCCGGGTATTTGTGATGGGGGTCCATCCTCCCCAAACACACCTTCGCACCATCCACTCCACTCCACAGGTTCCACCATACTCATTCGACACCATCCATTCCATACTCCATATATTTCATACTCTATATATTCCACACAACCATTCTCCATTCACCTGTAGTTGCACACCTGTGCAATCACTCCTACTGGTGCTTCCTGCACCCTCCTTCCTCCCTGGACCATTTGGTCAACACAATACACAATCACCACTACTCAGTCATACCCCTGTTCCATACACTTCCGATCCTCAAACACTCGGCATCATCTGATCTAACTACTCCCCTCTGAAACTCGCGCTTCCCAGTCGCCCCTTATATTATTGCGCTCCCTCGTCATTATCATCCAACTACCCTCTCTATGTCCCCACTACCTGTCCACTGTTGCTACTTAAACTTACAGTTACCTATGGTCATCTTCTCTAGATCCCTACACACTTTATCCTAACCCTCCCGGGCTAGTTTTCACTGCCAAACCCCATAAACTATAGCTCCTTTGCCCCCGTTGTGTGAGAGATGGCAGGGTTGCCATCCCACCACATCGGGCATCTCCCACTATAAATTGCGCTCATCAAATGCCAGTCAATCAAAAATTTTCCAATTACAAATTCCCTATCCCTACCAAATGTCCTTTAACTCGAGCCTCGGTGCGTCTTTACATGCTCAGAACTTGGCTTCGCCAAGTCGAGCAATGAATGCGGGTGGTTCTTTGCCGGCGGTTGGATCCGTCTGGCATTCAGTGCAGGGAAGGGGGCTTACCCGGGCCGAGATTCCACGCACCATCTCGGCACGGAGCCGTCCGATGGCACGATCTCGCCCTGCCGGAATGCCTCAACCACCAGGGGTCGCCATGACGACCCTTCCTACCGGGCCGCCCGTTCCGCCTAGCGGAGCACGGACGCGGCCGTTCGGAGCGAGGCCTGGCGTGGATCGTGTACGGTGGTTCCTTTGAAACCACCGTGGTTACGATTCCCGCTGGTTCTCGCTGCACACAAACCCCGGCACGAACCGAGGGCTCGCTTCGGCTACAAGTCGTTCTAACCGCTATCCCGTTTAGCGTCGATGCTCCACTTGCATGCTCACACCCTGCGTTCCGTTCCTTGCTCACACATCCAGCTGTCTCCATGCTCTTCGTCATTGCACCTTCTCTTACACACTCCCCCTGTACACTCATAGACTTCGTCACACACCTGACCACCACACACCTTTGCACACACTCGTCATTCGCACACCTCACCAACACAGCTCTTCGCGCCCCTCCTCGGTCACACCCTCTGTGACAAGCACGGGTGTGCACTCACTTGCACACCCAATCACGTGCTTCACTACTAACTCCAGTGTGCATTCCCATACGCGCTCGACCATTCCAGGTGTGCATCCTCTCTCACCTGCCACAACCAACTCGTGCTCCGTGTCACTCGCACTACTCTCACCACCACACCCGGTCGCGCATTCGCCCTTACTCTTGACAGCGCACTCTGTACTCATGCACCCGTCCGTTACACACCTTCCTCTTGCATCCTCTTGTGCACACTCTCCCGTTACGTCCTCCATAACACTCACCACAGGTGTGCACTCTTTCGTTAGACCCCCTGTAACACTCCCCATCACGCGCTTCCATGTGCCCCCCCGCACTTGCGCAACGACCAACTCACTCTCGACAGCACACTCACTTCTCGGCGCGCACTTTTTCCTCACACACCCCATCGTCGGACATGCTCGCACACCTCCTCCTTCACACTCTGTACCTGTCGCACACTTTACCAACGGCCTCTCACGAACACCCGGGTCCAAACCAACCCCCAAGCCGACTGAATCTCCCCTCACACCATATACATTTCCGAGTATATCGCCACTCACCTCGGCACCTCGTCTCCGCACCTCCTCCGCCACCTGCAAACTCTTTATTTGGTTAGCAAGCACACCATCACGATTTGAGCACCGACCTTGTACATATTCCATCACCTCCTCCCTTATCTCCCTCTGAGTTTCCCTCCGTCTCTTCTTAATTTCACTCACCCCCTCTTCCACTTCCTCTAATTTCTCCTTTACCTCCTTCATTTCCCGGTGCGCCCCCTCGATCTCTTCCTCTAATGCCACCTTGACCGTTTCTATATGCGTCCTCACGTCCCGGTCCTTCGTCTCCATTGCCTCTGTCACCTCGTCCAACCTCTTTGTCAATCCCTCATGTACCATCTGACATTCCTTCTTTGTCGCTAAGAGTTCCTTTTTTATGTCTTTCTGCGTTGCCTTTAACCCCCCGATTATT
Source organism: Myxine glutinosa (assembly GCF_964187855.1). NCBI lineage: Eukaryota > Metazoa > Chordata > Myxini > Myxiniformes > Myxinidae > Myxine > Myxine glutinosa. The sequence goes on from NC_136269.1 coordinate 88,583,851, forward strand.
GCAGTGTTCCTTTCCACTTGATCCACTAACTCCTTCTGTCCCACCGTCAGCTGTTCCACTCCCCTCGTCAGATCCTCTATGCCTCCCTGTAAGGCTAGCATCACACCAAAGTAGTTCTATCCCGTTCTACCCCGTTCTAAAAAAAATACTAGAACGGGCTGTGATCACGGTAGAATGCGTAGTTTGGCATAAAATACGATGCTAGTTCGTTCATAAGCAGTCCTCAATACATCTATCTCGTTCTTATCTCGTTCTTAGCCAGTCTGCAGTCCGTTTGTATCCAGTTCAGATCGTGTAAAAGTGCCCGTTCACCTCATGCCGACAACGTTTCGAAGCAGTTCGAGCCCGTCCGTAGCCGTTCTCAACCCGTTCTTAACCAGTTCAACCTCGTTCTACCTCATTCTACCTCGTTCACAATACGTCCAAGCCAGTTCTAACTAATTCTTAACCCGACCAACTCGTTCGCACTACGTCCTCATCTCGTCCCTAATGCGTGTGTACTCGCGTCCTGGCCCGACTGCTATGAATACCGAGCGCGTTGTAGCCAGTCCTCATTCAAGTTCAGGGCTCCGAGCTGTACACATCTACAATACAATCTCCGATCATCATGCCTCCAAAGAGAAGTCGATTCAGAAAGTCAGGCGAGCGAAATCAAGCACAAATAGCCCTGCTGAAGGCCATGCAGATCCCCCTGAAGTTGCTGAGACTATTGAGCCTGCCCATGAAGGTCCAATTCAAGAGAGGGAGACGGAGAGAGCTGTATCCCCTGGAGCCTCTGATGCCTCCAAGTCAGATGGGGATGTTGGAGAACGGGATGGACGGGATAAAATTTTGAGCAGGCTCAAAGTTCTAGAGCACCCTCCACGTCCGAGCCCGTCCATGAAGTTCAGTAAAAAGACTGTAAATAGTTGCTAATACGTCCACTACATTCATACACAGTTGCAGCCCGTTCGACAACATTTTCACGAACGTATTGAGAACTAGTTTGGTGTGATCGGGGTATAACCTAGCCGTACTATTTCTCACCTCTTTCTCCATACGCTTCTCACCTCGCTTTACCTCCTCGCGTACCCCGAGACCTCCTCGCCCACACCTCGTCTTATCTCCTCCCCCATTTCTCCCATCTCTTTAGTAGATGCCGCCCTCATCTGTTCCAATTCATTCCTCTGAGCATCCATTTTACCCTCCAACCCAATTTTCACCTCCTCTATCTGGTTCCCCATCTGTTTGATCTCCCGGGCAGATTGCTCCCCTATTTCCCGCAATTTGTCTTCCATCTTGTCTTCTAGCCCCGTTAACCCATTCTTCACCCCTTTTATCCCGTTGTCCAACCCCTCAAATTTATTGTCTAACCCCTCAAATTTATTGTCTAACCCCTCCCTTAATTGCTCACTAGTACCCCTTGCTTCGTCCCTCATTCTGCTTTCAATCCCTTTAATTTGGTCTCCCAGCCCCCTGTTCTCTTCCATGAGGGCCCGCATTTGCAGCATGAATAGGCCCCAGTCCATTTGCGGCGCTGCTACTGTCACGGGCGCGGCGAAATTTGGTGCCGCTGTAACCACGTGCGCGAGGGCGCCATTTTGCGCACCCGATCCCCCGCAACCACTTCACCATTTCTCTCCTCCTCCATTTCTCCCATATCCTCCCCGGGGTCCTGAGTTACCCCTAACCCTTCTTCTAATTCCCCCCACCGGCATCCCGTCGCCTTGACCATCCATGGCACGATTTTAAATTTAGATGTTATAAATAAAATCTCGGGCCACTCGTAATTTTGAGCGCGCTATTCGCGCTTCAGGTCCGAATCCGACACTCCTGACACCAATTGTTACGGAACCCAACGTCGGCCTCTGTTCCCCTTATCGAGGGGGGATTAATCCCCTCGTCTATAACTGACCGACGTCGTCCCTGACACTGCACAGCTACCTCCGGAAAGGCAGGTGCGCAGCCCCGTTCATACCGCGGACAGATGTTAATTGCCGAGCGGTTTTAGCAACCGCGGCGACGAACTATTAACAAGAGACTAACCCGATCCTGAACATTGGCCAAATCGTGCCGCAGGTATTCAATTGGGAAATCACAACGACGACGGATGTAAGGGAAAGAAAGGCAAGGTAGGAAGAACAAATCTAATTTATTGTTATTATTTACAAGACCCAAAAGAACCAAGGAGAATGGAAAGATAAGAAAATAATTACAGAAAGAGGGACGGACCAGAAGGACACAGTGCAACGCTAGCTTACCTATGGCAGTCTTACTTACAAACCCAGGACAGAACAAACAAGGACAGACTCACACGAATGGGCAATGAAGGCAGGCACGATGGCTGGAAAGGAGGGAAGTTCAGCTCGGACCAGAGGACGATCGGGCCGGGAGGGAGCAGCCGCCGACTCTCCACACTCTCGTTCGTCCGGCGGCGTTGCTTCGCGGCCGCGGGTCGAACTGCCGTTAGAAACTCAAACCTCACCCAGCTGCGGTGGATTCAGCGGCGGTGGACTCCTCACTCATCTGCTGTGGGGGCTTCCTTGGTCAGCCGCTCCACTGGACTCTCCGCTCCTCAACTGGACTGGACTCGACTGGGCTTTGGTGCACTGCCAACTCTCTCACGCATCTGTCGTCTCTCCCTTCCAAGATCTTGCGCGTGCGCTTATATTGCGCCTGGGGCGATCAAGCCGCCGGCCTCCAGGACACGCCCATCGGTGAGCTCGCCTCGGCCTTGATTGGTCACGAGGGCTCACCGATCCCGCCCCTAGAGGAGGCGTTGGCAAGGCCACGCCTTGTTCCTGGCGCTGGGCTGACTCCTCCCACCTTCTGCTCCGAGATGACCTCGTGCGTAATGGAGTCTTGTGGCGAAAAACACGGTCCCAAAGCAGCAGCGGCGAATGCAGAAAACCGCCCAATAGCTGTCGGCAATGCGGTTGGCAATGGAGGTTCTGGGGACTTTGAAAAGGGGGGGGGATTCTACCTTGTTCCAATTTGATGCAATGCAGTGTCAACTAGTGGAAGACAGAGCCTAATACACAGAATAAGGAGATAACTACCAAAAAAAGGAAATCTATGATTGGCTACGTGATTGTATATGGAATAACTAAAGGGACGACCTTTGACCTTTATACACAAACTGGAGGGTGATATTTACAACAATAATAAAAAACACAACACAATTCTCAAATCCACAACAATATATAAAGAAGAAAGTTTGTTCATTTGTGCATTCTGACCCTGGAGGAAACAATGCAACCAAACTTTGCACCGCCTTGTCTTTCATCCAGAAGAAGGTTGAGGGCTATGTTTGGATTAAAAAATTGACCCCAGATAAAATCATATAATTGGCCTTCAGGCCTCAATCGGGTCTTGTGCTCACACACGGCCTGGGTGTTTTTCTCCGGGAGTGATAGAGTAATATGTATTGTGAAGATCACATGTTGAGGTTGTAGTGATTTGTTGTCAACAACACAAATTAAATCATTATGGTGTTTACACATGTGCCTGCTATTAAAATTATTGCTCTTACACAGGTTTATTACAACACCTCCATGTTAAGGCCTTGAGTGATTATGTTGCTTATACACTGCCTGGGTTTTTCCTGGAAGCGATTGAGTAATATGTTTTGTGATTGTCATGCAGAATTTAAAAATATATTTAAATACAATCATGTTCCATTAAATTTCCCCGAGCCATGCCTCATATAAAGATGATTTGTAATACCGGCTAACACCAAAGGTAGAGCCGTATCCACCATATGTATATACATATATGTATGTAATATATATATATATATATATATATATATATATATATATATATATATATATATATATATATATATATATATATATATATATATATATATATATAGATAGATAGATAGATAGATAGATAGATAGATAGATAGATAGATAGATTTTTTTTGTTTGTTTTTTGTTTTTTTGTATACTGAATCGAGGCTCGTCAAGAGCTAACATTTATTTCACAAACAAATCAACCAGACAAACAAAATATACAAAAAGAGGGAGCGGAAGACAAGATGGGGAGAGATGGGGAAGCACACAAACACAACATCCGAGAGCAGGGAGATGCGTGGAAGGGAGAGGGCCCGGGGGGAGGAGGCGTGGGAAGGGGGGGGGGGGGGGAGGGAGAAGTATAAAAACACAAGAACACCAAGGACTTCCAGGACAGAAGTTGGTATTTCAAAAAAGTGGAATTGGGGTGAAATTAGCGGGGGTAGAAAAGATCAAGGTTTTGGATGGGGGAAGATAAGAGATGGTGGTGAACAGCTGTTTTAAAGACCTGGAGGGTGGAGTGGGATTGAAGAGAGTGAGGGAGTTTGTTCCAGAGGTGGGAGAAAAGAGGAATGAAGGAGTGAAGGTGAGCAGAGAGTCTTGATTTTGGCAGTTTAACCATAAGAGGGTTGCAGGCAGATCTTGTGCGACCTGTAGGAATATTTGCGGGACAGAGCCCAGAGAGAGCTGGGGGGGGCAAGGCCAGAGAGGAGTCGGTAGAAGACGGAAAGACCACCAACCTGCCTGCGGTGAGTGAGTGAGATGCCCTTGGAGTTAGCTTCATCGCGGGAGATTCCAATGATTCTGAATGCTTTGGTTTCAACAGCGTGAAAACGAGCTAGGTGTGAGGCAGGAGCACCAGCCCAGAGGGGAGAGCAGTATTCCATTGAGCTGCGGATGAAAGCCTTGTATGTGGTGAGGAGCTCGAGTGTGCCAAGGAAGGACTTCGCACGACGGAGGATGCCCAGTCGGCGACTGGCTTTGGAGGCCAGATTTGAAATGTGGTTTTGCCAGGAAAGATCATGGCAGATAGTGAGACCCAAAAGCTTGAGTGACAGAACTTCTTGGAGAGGATTATTCAGAAAGTGGATGGGAGGGTTGTCCAGTCGGTCTTTTCGGAGAGACATCGTAAGAGTGTGAGATTTGTCATGATTGAAAGACATGTTCCACTTATATGCCCAGTCTGTGATTTTGTCCAGGTCTGCAGAGAGTGACGAGGCTGCAGACAGCCGATCTGAGGGATGAAGAATGGAGCGACAGAGAGTAGAGTCATCAGCAAAGAGATAGAGACGATTTTCAAGAGAGTCAGAGAGATCATTGATGAAGACCAGAAAAAGCACAGGGCCCAGAACACTGCCTTGGGGAACTCCAGCCTGAACAGGAAGAGGAGATGAGAGAAACCCATTCAGGGCCACACGTTGACTACGACTAGAGAGGAAGTCCGCCAGCCATGCGTGGAGATTTCCATGGATACCAAAAGAGGAGAGTTTGGTGAGCAGAGCGGGGTGCCAGACCGTATCGAAGGCACGTGATATGTCAAGGGAGACTGCTCTAATTTCCTGTTTGGCATTGAGGACCTCCATCCATTGTTGAGAAAGCAGAAGCAGCATGTCCAGAGTAGGGTGTCCAGGTCTGAAACCAAATTGATGATCAGAGATCAAGCCATTGGAGAAGAGGAAAGATTTCATATCTGAAGCAATGATGGATTCCATGACTTTGTTGATAATTGGGAGAAGGCTGATTGGTCTGTAGTTGCTGGGATCTGTTTTTGCACCTTTTTTGTGCAAAGCGGTGATGTTGGCAGATTTCCAAGCAGATGGAAGATGACCTTGAGCAAAAGAGAGGGAGAAGAGAACAGAGAGAGGGAGTGAAAGAGCGGAAGAACAGGATTTTAGGACCCGTGGGCTGATGCCGTCAGGTCCAGTTGCAGAATCAGAGTCGAGGGTTGACAGAAACTTTGCCACCTTGTCAGGAGGAAAGGACACAGAGTCCAGGAGCAACTGGGTACGACTCGGTACGGTGGGTACAGAGAGGGATGGGTTTTGGACACAAGATTTAGAGGCAAACACAGAGTTGAGGCATTCAGCTTTTTCACGTGCGGAGTCAGCCGTGTGGCCATTTGAGGTGAGGGAGGGGATGGAGCGGGAACAAACACCAGAAACAGATTTGACCAGACGCCACCAGGATTTGGAAGAGGGAGACAGATAAGAGAGTTCGGTCCTGAGAATGGAGAGATATTGTTTCCTGGCTCTCCTTAGGGTGGACACACACTTGTTTCGGGCTTTGTGAAAGGAAATGAGATTTCCTTCCGTTGGATTTGCTTTCCAGGAGACGAAAGCAAGTTGTTTCTGGGCAATAGGCTCACCACAAGATCCCGTGTACCATGGACGGGAGGAAGGGTATGACAACTGAAGACGAGATGGGATAAATCTGTGCATGAGAGAGAGCAATTTACTTTGGAAGAATTCCCAGGATCAGTTGATGTCAGAGGCAGTAGAGATGGGAGACCAGTCCAGATGATTGATGGCTGCTTGAAGACCGTGCCAGTTGGCCTGAGTCAAATGCTAGACTCGTCGCTGCTGAGGAGGCTCTCTGAGAATGGTCAGAGAGATGTCCACTTTAACAAGCACATGATCAGAAGAGCGGATTGGAGCAGAAGAATAGCAGCAGACATTTTCAGGGAAGTTAGTCATAACCAAGTCCAGAAGAGAAGATGCTCCGTTGACTGAGATCCGGGTCGGGAAATTGACAGATTGTGTCAGTCCCAGTGAGTCACAGAAGTCCTTTGCTGAAGAGCCATGGCTGGTGAGAGAGGTACCCACACCCAGCCAACTGGCATAGTGACAGTTGAAATCACCACATATGAGGAAGAGAGAGTTGGGATGGGTAGATAGAAGTTGGTCCATATTATCAGGCAGCGAGATGTAGATGGAGTCATCACTGTTTGGTGGACGGTACAACACACATATGAACAAAAGGTGGGAGCGAAGGGGAAGCCGTAGCCAAAGGTATTCCTGGGGGTGAGGTGGATAGAGGGCAGAGCAGGGCAGAGCAGGGCGAGTGAGGAAGAGAGTTTTTTATAAAGATAGCAACCCCACCTCCAAGACGAGGCTCAGGTCTATCATACCAGAGGAGGGAGTAACCTGGGAGAGATACCAAGGAATCAGAGACATCATGAAGGAGGAAAGTTTCTGTTAAGCAGATCACATCTGGTTTGTCAGAAGCAACCTGTATGGAGAGATCAGTCAAGTTTGAGCGAAGGCCCCGGATGTTTGAGGTCCATACTGTTAAGGAAGAGGAAGGGGGAGCATCGGATACAGAACAGGGGGGGGGGGGGGGGGAGCGGTAGGGTAAGATGTGGAAGAGGAGGAAGAGGTAGGGAGAGCTGTTGAAGGTGTGTCAGAGATTACAGAATAGCTTGGAGAAAGGGAAGAATGGGGCGGACAAAAGGTTTGATGGTGATTGGGTGAGGCGCAGTGAGGTGTTATTTGAGGAGGGGGAAGAGTGAGGCAGAAGGTTGAGGGAGATGAAGGTGAAAGTTGGAAGGGGGAAGAAGCGGGGAGGAGGGGTGAGAGCGGAGTCTAGGAGGGGAGGAGCGAGGGAGAGTCTCGGAGGGGAGGGGTGTGGGGGGGAGTTTAGGAGGGAAGGGGCAAGGGGGGAGATTTGAAAGGGATGGGTGATGGGTAAGATTTGGAGGGGAGGGGCAAGCGGGAAGATTTGAGGGAGATGGGGATGATTTGGAGGGGAGGGGCAAGGGGGTAGATTTAGAGGGGAGGGGTGATGGGGAAGTTTTGGAGGGGAGGGGTGATGGGGAAGTTTTGGAGGGAAGGGGTGATGGGGAAGATTTGGAGGGGAGGGGCAAAGGGGTAGATTTGGAGGGGAGGGGTGATGGGGAAGTTTTGAAGGGGAGGGGTGATGGGGAAGATTTGGAGGGAAGGGGTGATGGGGAAGATTTGGAGGGGAGGGGCAAGGGGGAAAATTTGAAAGAGATGGGTGATGGGGAAGATTTGGAGGGGAGGGGCAAAGGGGTAGATTTGGAGGGGAGGGGTGATGGGGAAGTTTTGAAGGGGAGGGGTGATGGGGAAGATTTGGAGGGGAGGGGCAAAGGGGTAGATTTGGAGGGGAGGGGTGATGGGGAAGTTTTGAAGGGGAGGGGTGATGGGGAAGTTTTGGAGGGAAGGGGTGATGGGGAAGATTTGGAGGGGAGAGGTGAGATTGGATTTTGAAAAGTGTACGTTTATTGAAAAACGAACATTTATTGCAAAATGAGTTTCTTGAGACATTCGAGTCAAAAATACGTTTGAGGACGCTGAAGGATGGGTGGAGTGCTGGAGAGTTTAGGGAATGAATGAAAGATGCACCATAAGAGATGGAATTTTTTTTTGGAATGAATAGATTTGGTGAGCAAGTCGAAAGCATCCTTTTATAGAAGAAGAAGAAAAGGTGTTATAGAATATGACAGAATACAGTTCTTCAGGGGACAGATGAAACATTTTTTAACAACGTGATCACAAACAACGTGGTCGAAGAACGAACGAACAAATAAGAACGAACAACGGAAAGAACAGTGAAGGGAAAAAATAATTTTTTTTTTTTTTTTTTTTGAGAGCTTAAAACAAGGAAGTATGGGGTGAAAAGACTGGGAAAACCAGAGACCGAAGTAATTTCAGCGCGATCGAAGAACCGCTGAGACAAAAACAAAGCCTCAAGCCAAGGTCGGACACAGTAGCCTACTACACTAGGCCTCAGATTACGCGATACGAAAGAACCGACGATTCTGTACACAGGTATGAAAACCAACACCGAGAATCCTATTAAATACACCCCAATAGGTACATACACCGAAGGAAAGATACAGTTTCGATAAAAACACAATTGTGAAAAAATTACGTAACTCTGAAAGCGAGTGAGCAGGGACAGCTTTGAATAGACGTCACCTCCAATCTTGCGCCAAGATTATATATCCATCTATCTCCATCTTGGAGATAGATGGATATATAATATATATATATATATATATCCATCTGTCTATCTATCTATCTAAGATAGTTAGATAGATAGATAGATGGATATATATATGCATCTCCAACCGTTTTGTACAGAAGAATGGGCAAATATTGCGCAATCAATGTGTGCAAAGTTGATAGAGACCTATCCCAACAGACTCACAGCTGTAATTGCTGTCAAAGTTGCTTCCACCAAGTATTAACTCAAGGGGGTGGACACTAATCCAACCAACATATTCTAGTTTTGTATTTTAATTAATTTTCTGAAATTTGTAGAATTTCTTTTTCACTTGAAAGTTGTGGGTTACAATGTGTAAATAAAGGTGGAAAAAGTCTGATTTAATGCATTTTAATTCCAGGCTATAAGGGAACAAAAGGTGAAATTTTTGAAAAGGGGTGCATACTTTCTATGGGTGCACTATATGTATGTATGTATGTATGTATGTATATATAATATATTGTTGTGGATTCAGAGTACGGCGCTCCCCTTACCAAGGGGGGGTTAATCCCCTTGTCTTTTACACTGGCCGATCCTCCGTTCCTGGAAAGTACACGCTCCTTTGCGGGGTGAGATTGGCCAGGGTGATTGGTCAATGGGTTCCCAGATACCTTGCCAATCCCTCCGCAAAGCAGGGATATAATTTCCTGCTCAGACCCGGACAAGATGGAGTTTGCCGAGCGGTTAGCAGTCCGAAATCCGAGCCGTTAACAAAAGACTAAACCCGATTACAACGGTCGGCCGAATCGTGCCACGTATATCAAGTGGGGACAGGACGAAAGCGATCGGACGAGAGGAAACCAAAGTGAGAGGAGAACAAATATTTATTTATTACGTACATGAACCCCGAAGAGGAAATGAAAGAAGGTAGAATGTACAAGCAGAGGAAATAAAAGGACACAGGGCAACCTTATACAGTCTTATATAACACTCCCAGGACAGAACAAACACACTTACACGAATGGGGAATAGCAGGCAGAAAGGTCCAGGCAATGGGATCCGGTCCAGGCTCCGGGTCCACGGGCGAAGAATGGCAGGCAGCTTCGCGTGTCGTTGGCGCACGACCGGACCTTACATCTGCGAGGGGCTGGAATGCCGCGTACATATATCGTGCCAAACGCTCTCTCTCTCCCGAAAACTCAATGTCCGTATCAAATGGAGCGCTCCCGGATCAGTCCGTTACCAATGCATTGTGCTCGCTCGCCCGACCTCCGCGCAGTCCTTTTACAATAAGCAAGGAGTCCGTGGCGCCGTTCTTTACAAGCGATGGTCCCCTGCGCAGATCTGAAAGCAGTCCTCGCGCTTGTGCTTATATAACGCACTGTGAAATCACTCCGCGCTCCGCCAGGCCACACCCGTCGGTCAGATTACATCAGCCCTGGTTGGCTGGTGGGGCCTTACCGGCCATGCCCTGGTGGTGAGTTAACGTGGCCACACCTCGTTCTTGGCGCTCTGCCCCCTTCTTCTCCAAGCTTGACCGCGTGCGTGATAGCGTTTGGAGCGAGCGCTAAGGCAGCGATGACGGCTCAATGCAGCCAACGCTGCTAACCCAGCCACGTGATAATTTGGAGAGAGAGAGTGCAAAATGAGCGAAATGGAGCCTATCTTATTTGATTATTGCAACGCAGATTCAATCTATTGGGAACAGATCCTTAACTAGAACACATACAAATGAAATAACCAAAGAAGATCCTATGGTGTTCTACGTGTTGCTCGTGGCCTAACTAGGGTGCGACCTTTGACCTTTACACAAAAATGGGAATATTTACAGGGGATTATTTATAAGGGATTATTACAAATATTTACAAAGTGGAGAGTTCTAAAAACCGTAACTATATATATATATATATATATATATATATATATATATATATACATACATATATATATATATGTGTATATATATTTATATATATATACATATATATATATATGTGTGTATATATATGTGTGTATATATATATATATATATATATATATATATATATATATATATATATATATATATATATATATATATATATATATATATATATATATATATATATATATATATATATACGTATATATATATATATATAATAATACGCGAAGGTGATTCTGTCTGTCTGTCCGGGGTGTGGCTTACTCCGTTTGCAGAGTAGCTCCACCCATTCTTAGAGAGGCTTCATGTAAACAAATATCCACCATTTTATTAACTCGAATAGCTTTGAGGCCTGTTTAGTTAGGCCCGTGCTGTCTTTCTCTCTCACATAGGTTTATTTCAACTCAAATTCGATATATCATTTCATTTTTAACAGTCGCTAACATAGTTTTAGACTCAGTTGAAAAAAAACGGGAAGAAAATCCAATGAAAGTTTCCATTTATAGAACGAAATGAATTCTCAAAGGCCTGTAAAATAAAGCCCATTCATTGAGTCACCCTCATGGTTTTATATCGAATTCACCATCTGATTTAATTTTTATCGATGGTTTCAGACTCGGTGTCAGAAATAATTGAGAACATTCACGCACACACTGGAAAATGCAGTAGATATATATTTTTAAATCGCGCCATGATGATACACGAAAATACACCGCCTAAAATAACAGTCGGGGAAAATGACGACATACATTAAAATTTCGCTTTTTCTTTTCCGTTAAGATATATTACTTTTCCGTTTGATGACAGTCGTCACAAAAACGTCAACAATGATGCCGACATATATTTCTTCGTTCGTATTTCATTCAACATTATTATCCGGAAGTAAAGGATCACGTGTTCATTTCACGTGTGAAAAAACAAACTCCATTTCACGTGTGCATGGACGTGTCATTCACATTTGTAAAATATATAAATTAACAGACGGGAAATTGCTGAGAGATATTTCTTCGTTTTTATTTTATTAGTTACCCGGCGTTGCCGGGCGGGGGAAGGAGGAGGGAGGAGGGAGGGGCACGTACACTTTAAACATGTATATACATGTAGGATGTGGGATATATACATGTGCCGTGGGACATGTGTAGGTGTACGTGTGTGTGTGGGTGTACATGTGTGTGTGTGTGCATGTATGTATGGATGTGTATGTATGTATGTATGTATGTGTGTGTATATATGTGTGTGTGGGTGTGGGTGTACATGTGTGTGTGTGTGCAAGTATGGATGTGTGTGTGTGTGGATGTGTGTGTATATATATATGTGTGTGTACGTGTGTGTGTGTGTGTGTGTGTGTGTGTGTGTGTGTGTGTGTGTGTGTGTGTGTGTGTGAATAAGAGAGAGACAAAATTGTAAGGACCAGAAATGAAAAAACGAGATGTGTTTGTGTATATGTGTATATGTGTGTGTACGTGTGTGTGTGTATATATGTGTGTGGGTGTATGCGTGTGTGTGTGTGTGTGTGTGTGTGTGTGTGTGTGTGTGTGTGTGTGTATGTATGTGTGTGTATATATGTGTGTGGGTGTGCACGCACATGCATTCACATGTTATCAGAAGTAAATACATTGTGTAGATTACATCATTTGTGCATCTGATAAATTGCCAGTAACCATTTTGTGAAACTGAATGTGCAGGTGCAGCATCTAACTCAATATGTCGAAATGTCACACACGTCCATGCCCGTGGGATTCCTACGGGTGACCCCACTAGTATATATATATTCGGCTTGGAGTGTGT